>NW_017671314.1:0-50825 GCF_001879085.1 Nicotiana attenuata
CTAGAATTACAGTTATAACCAAACCATTTTCCAAACTATGAATTGCCAACTATTGAAGAACAATCCCAATTAAACTCCAAACTAGAAGCTACATGAACCAGATTGAAGAACCAGCTCCATTAAAGAGTTTTATGTGTCTTTCTTTATTTCTAGTTCAATTGTAGTAGGTGTTTCATATTGTACCTTTCAGCTTTATCTAGAAGCAATTGTAATAGGTACTTTGAGTATTCAAGTTAGAGTTAACTTGAAGTTGTCGCAACAGTTAGAGGCTGGTTGCTACAACGGGATTAGAGGTAATCCTTAGGTTTACAAAGAGTTTTGTAAATGCAGTTTTGGCTCAGTGATTTTAGTGGAAGTTTGGGAAAATCCTACTGAGTAGTAGGTTGTGGTTTTTTTACCTTTTGAGCCAGGTGTTTTCCACGTAAAAATCTCTGTGTTCTTTATTTTCTGTATTTATTATTCCGCAAACAGCAGTAGTTAGTACATCTAGAAGAACCAGGTTCTTCTAGAGCGAAATTGGGTACCACACAAATCACCCCCCCTCTTGTGTGGTATTGACGTTTAAAACATCAATAGATGTATCTATCCTGCCGAGGCGAACAGCCCGATCCCATTAGAATAAGAAGCTTTGACGGGTCCTTGACCCCGCTCATGAAGGGACATGTGAGTTATAAGGAGCTTTGAGGAAACCTTTCGATGAGAACGCATAACGCGGGAGAAGTTCGTAAGAGGAGTAAAATTATTCGCGCTTAATCACGAAGCCCGTCGAATCTCTACAATAGCGAGTCTATCACTCTACACATGTCTAGTCTCAAGTCGTAATGTAACATAAAGGAATTTAATAGGCAAGGGACTGCTCAAATAGTACAACTATAGCATGGTGTGAACCTAAGTCTACCCGAACAATAACATGGATTTAGCTACGTATGGACTCTCGTCACCTCGTACGTACGTAGCCCCTGCAACAAGTAGCACATATCAAATACATCACCTAGGGGTAGTTTCCCCCTCACAAAGTTAGACATGAGACTTACCTCGCTCTGATGTTCCATAACCGGCTCCAAAGCCTCTCTAACAACTCAAATCGATGCCCGTCGATCCAAAAACTAGTCAAATAAGGTACCAATCAAAATATACTCTAATACCCATAATCAATCAATTTAAACAATTCCCAACCCCACTCGAAAAGTCAATAAATTCAACCCTCGGGTCCACTTACCCGGATTTCGAAATTTTTTAAAGATAAACTTTACCCATAACACCACGAACTTAAATATATAATGTATTCCTAATTTCATGTCCAATTTCGTGGTAAAGTCCAAAAATACCAATTTCTAGATTTCTTTCAAAATCTCATAATTTCTACTAATTTCTATGGTTAAATCCTTGTAGAATTCATGTAGTTAGCTAATAATATGCGGGAATTACTTACCTTGCAATAGATGATGAAAATCTCCTCTTGAAGCTCTCCAAAATCGTCCAAACCAAGAGAGAAATGAGTTAAATGAGCAAAATCCCAATTTAAAACAATCTACCCAGGTTCGCATTTGCGGACAAAAACTTCACATTTGCAAATGAACAGTAAACTCCAATGAACAGTGTTCGCAATTACGAATGAACAGCGCCTCACCAGAAACCAGCAAACTCAAACTTCTCCGAAATGATCTGAAACAACCCCGAAACTCATCCGGAACCTTCCGGACACAAACCATATATGAATTTAAATCATAAAACACGATACGAACCTGCTCGCGCACTCAAAACACTGAAAAGAGGTCGTCTTGACCTGATATTGACCATAGTCAAACTCCAAATTTCTTAACTTTATTAGTCTCTCAACCAATGATCCAAAATACGCTCAAGCCCCTCGGGACCCCGTCAAATCATACCAACAAGTTCCAAAACATGATACGAACTTAGTCGAGGTCTCAAATCACATCAAACAATGCCGAAACTACGAATTGCGCCTCTAATAGAATTATGAGTTATGAAATTTCCAAATTCTATAATTTGCGCCGAAGCGTATCAAATCAATCCGGAATGACATCAAATTTTGCACACAAGTCATGATATTACGGACCTATTACCACTTCCAGAATCAGAATCCGACCTCGATATCAAAAAGTCCACTCACGGTCAAACTTCCTAAAAACCTTTAATTTTCAACTTTCGCCAAATGACCCCGAAATGACCTACAGACCTCCAAATCCACATCCGGACGCACTCCTAAAACCAAAATCACCATACGGAGCTATTCCCATGATCAGCATCTCAGACGGACATCGATAACATCAAAATCCACTTCAACCCAAACTTATGAAATTCATTCAAAATGCCAACTTTCTACAATAAGCGCAGAAACGCTCCCGGGACATCCAAAACCCGAACCAGACATACGCCAAAGTCAAAAATCATCATACGAACCTATTGGAACCTTCAAATCCCGATTCCGAGGTCGTTTACTCAAAAGTCAAACCTTAGCCAATTTTTCCAACTTTAAGCTCCCGAAATTAGAATTTTTCCATCCGAATCAACTCTGAACTTCTCGGAATTCAATTCTGACCACACGTACAAGTAATAATACATGAAAAGAAGCTACTCAAGGTCTCAAACTGCCAAACGATGCGCTAGATCTCAAAATGACCGGTCGGGTCGTTACAGATCCATTTGAGACCTAGTATCAAATATTTTAAATTCAAAGTACTGCAAGGCCAGGAATTTATCGATCCTCATTTTTCATTCAGGTATGCAGTTTGTAGAGCAGTCCAAATCTCCCTTGGCGACTTCAGATTGCAGTAGAATTCATAGAGTCGATCTGCCAAGGTATTTAGAATATGACCGCGACACAACGGTTCATCATGTTCTCGTTTCTTCCTTTCTTCCTTGACTGCATCAGAATCTTCTACTGTGGGCTCATGCATCGCAGGCAAGGCAGAATCAAGAACATAGTAGATATTGAGAGCAGACAACAAGAATATCATCTTGTCTCTCCAGCGGGTAAAGTTCGTTCCATCAAAGCGATCAAGTTTGATGAACCCCTTCGGATTCTCAACAACAGACATCAATTTCTCCATAGCAGAATAACTCTTTAAGATTGTTAGAAAATAATAAACAAAAATGAATTTGAGGCGTGAAAATCGACTGTCCTTAAAGAGTTATCACCTGTATACTAATTTAGGGAAATACAAAACGATTCTCTTCAGGATACAACAAAGCCTGCAATAATACTTGTGATTTTCTATATCAATTCGTTGGAAATTCTTGTGTATTTATAGACGTATCTAGACAGACCCTTTCATAATAGACATAATTGTTTATCCCAAGTCCAAGTCCAAGTATATTTCCTAAATATTAGAAAAAGTATAGTCATAATTGTGTCAAAATTAAATTATATAATTTATATAAGGTAAAATTTTAATTAATTTTGAAGTTTTTTCCTACAGAATTCAAATAAGTAAAAATATATAATAAATAAATTTTAGTTGATTTAGAAATACTAAATATTAGGAAGATAAGCAAAATTATTTTATCCAATATAAAATATATTTTAAAGAGTAAAAAAAGCCAAAAGACATTATCTAAATATTATACAAATTGATAATGGGAATAATATATTATTCGAGTAAGAAAAAAGTTCGAAAATAATTCGCATCCTCTTTATTGTCTTAAAAGCATGAAATCTCAATAAATAATTAAGTCTTTGAATTAATAAATTAGCAAAAAAAAAATTAAATTCAATATTTTTCAAAATTATTATGTAAGTAAAATTTTTTGTCAAGTTGATAAAACTTTTAAGGTACATAAATTTATTTTCACTAAAAATGCATCGATCGTGAAAAAAAAAGAAAATAGAGCAAAATCTATTATTATATGGTATTAAAATTAAATAAATAAACATGCTAAGTTGAAGCATTAAGAATATAACGTAAGATAAAAGTATTCAAAAGAATTGTCGTTATCATTTTTCTCTCTTTTTTATATTCATTTCAATAAATGAGAATTCCCTATATTTTTAAAATAGTATTACATATTTTTGTAATTCAATATTAGTTACTTAAAACTTTTATTGTTAGTAATTATTATTTTTCTATGAGGAGTTCTACCTCACCGCTCACAAATTTTTAAAATACCAAAATATTCAAACTCTTCAATTTGTTTTGTTATCTTTGAATAACTGAGGTAAAAGTATTTTTTGTGTTATTTGCTTATAGTATTTGATAACAAAAATAACAATAATTTTTAAAAGATATTTCACGCCTCATAAATCATAAGGGCATTTAAAAACTTACGCGGAGTAGGATTTTTCTATTTTATTAAGCTAGCTTCGTGAGATTAGAATTCGTTATTTTAGGAACTTTCACTTTTTTTCTTTAGTATTTGTCCAATAACAAAAAACACATTATTTAATAATATTTATTTAATTTTTAAAATTTGTAACAAGCACAAAGAGCGTACCATAAGACTAACATAATAATATATAAATATATACTGTACTTAATTGCACACACTTAAAAGTATGTATCATAAATAAAGACATGAAAGTGACAAGTGCTTAAAAGGCTCCAAAAAAGCCTTTTCTCTTTCGATGGGAACAATCCCACTTCCCAACTAAAATAACAAACAATCTTACATTTTTTATATGTGATTTTAGATCTACCTCATTCCCTTTGAATTTTTTTGATCACCATTGTTTTATATTTACGGATTGACACATCTAGAGGCCAACCTGTGACATAACCAAACTATATATCCCGAACTATCTTCTTCATCTTATTTTCGACACTTCCATCTTTCACATATTCTTTTGAAACATTGAGATTAAATATCCAAATTGTTTAGGTGTAGGCACCACAATCATCCGTCTACATTTGAAAACAATAATATTGGCGGGTGTTGATTGTCGAATGACTTTGGTTTTATGAAGTCAGAATAGAAGTATAGATGAATCGTTTTATAGTTATACAGGAAAAAAATTATAGACAAGTAGTATCAATAGAAACCTTAAATTTAATGACCTATAATTATATTTCATGACATTACATGCCAATAACTCCGAGCAATGATTAATACACCATACATAAGAGGGCGTAGGACCAATTCGACATGAAGCACAAAAAAAGTATTTTTACTTAAAGAACTGATATTAATTTGTAGAGTACTACACGGCAAGTACAAAATCATAATATTCGTAGGATAGTTAATGCCTAACATAGTTACAACCTTATATAGCAAATTCCAAAAGTGCAGCTACCTAGTTTGTATAACAATTTTATTGAAAAAAATTTATGCGAGCTAAAGTTTTAGGTGCAATAGTCAGAGGGGTTTCGGCAGCATAAAGTATATAAGCCTTCCACAAGAACCCATAATTGTGGAATATGTGAATCAGCAGACGAATAAAATTTCATTTACTCCTTCCCTTTATTTTTACTTGTCCACTATATTAAAACTATATTTTCACTTTTACTTATCCACTATACTAAATCAGGAGAAAGATAACCTTTTTTTCCTGTTTTACCTTTATCATTAACTACTCATTCCCCAAATTATTTCCCAAGACTTTTAGAAATGCTATCATTATTATGGGTAAAATTATAACATACATATTTTATTTATTGTTTCTTAAGGGCATAAAAAGTTCAAAGTGGACAAAAAAGTGAATGGAGCGAGAAATATTTTTGAAGTATTGCAGATGCAGCAATTAAACCACTTAGCCGTTGATCATTTTCTGTGAAAATTATGATGAATCAACGGCTAAAAGTTAATGCAACTACCATGCCCATACGGCCATGCTTTTATATATTAAATTCAATTAGTAGATTTTTTTTTTTTTTTTTTGGTTTTGATTTGATAGAATTATTTAATTGGATACACACCAATATGACCCCATGATTTTTGCAGGCCAAGCGAAAGAGAAATTAAACCAAACCCAAACCCGAAAAAATCAGTTCCCCCTCAGAGCAACCCCACCAAACAGCGAACAAAGAAAGAATCACAAATCACAAGAGCTAAGGGGGGGGGGGGGGAAAATAAAAATAAAATAAAATAAAATAAAAAGGGGAGAAATATTCAAAATCAAAACGCTGTCATTTGCTTCGCACCACTATTCAGCTAGGTGTGAAGTTGAATGTGATGTTTGATTACGAAGTATTCTGAGTTTTGTCATTTCTGCCCTTCTGTGGATGCTGCCCATGGAATCAATTAGGTCCTATCGTTCACCTTCGATCTGTGAGTTCTAATTTTCACTCTTTTCAATTCGTCTCTGTTATTCTTTTGGTTGTTTTTTATTTTATATTTTATTATTGCAATTTTTAGTAACTGTTGCTTTCTAGGGTTTGAAAAAGTGAAGATCTTTGAATCGGAGGGTGCGATATCTTGCTAGGGTTTTGGTATTTGATTGCCCAGAGAATGTGGGAAATCCCTAGAAATAAAGTTCGTTTTTGAAATGATTTATTGATTAACGTTTTAATTTTTTTATTGGGATCCGCAAAATAGCAAATTAACTTTTTGGCACAGCATTTTTCATTAATTCTCTTTTGTTTCTTTTGTTTTTCAGGTTTGGCGGAATTTTCATTGTAGTAGTAGAACATTGTGAAATATTTTAGTTCGCCGTTATATAAATGGGGGACTCAAACTCAGTAGATGTAATACTGGAATTTTTACGGAAAAACAAATTTACAAGGGCCGAGGCCGCTTTGCGGGGCGAGCTGAATAATCGTCCTGATCTGAATGGTGTTCTTCAGAAGCTTACCATTGAGGACAAAGAGTTGAGCCAATCATCAGAAGGAGCAAATAGAGGGAAAGCAACCACAGACACTCCGGGGACAACTTTTCGGAGTAGTGAAGATGTTTACAAGGAGACAAGTTCTAGGAGCAGCGGTGAAATATCCAAGGAGCTCATTGTTAAGGAGATAGAGTGTGGCACTGGGAGAAATGGCTCGGACTGCAACTGGAAAAATGTCCAAGAGCAGAAGAAAGTTAATGAATCTGTTGGGACAAGTGACAAAAATTTCAGTTTTGCCAACAGTTCGGAAGATACTATCGATCTGTATTCGTGGAAATACAATCCTGTTAACGGTCCGGTTACTTCGTATCAGAATGACGGTGGAACTACTGGTACCATTGACCTCTCTGGTTTGGTGCGTTCTGGGAAGTCAAAGTTAAATTCTTCCGAGGTCTTTGATAGTAGTAAGACTCATGCAAAATATGAGGAGGATGTCAGCTTTAGTGAAAAGAGAACTTCTTGGCCTGGAAGTACTAGCAAAGACACTGTGGAACCTAAGCATGACAATAGTCGAACTATTGAGCTCAAGGAGGTTGATCACCAAATTAAGCTAAGTGGGGCATGCTCCAAAGATGTAATAATTAATAACCCTTGGTCGAAAAGTGATGAATTTACGCACCCTTCATCTGAGCCTTGGAAAGACTGCACAGTTAAAACTGTTCTCCCATTTCCAAAAGGAGATGTCTCGACAAGTTATGATCATGACATCAGTAGTACTGATAAGAAAGAAGGAAAACGGAGAACAGAGGTTAGTGATGTTAGGGCAGCTATAAAAGAACAAGTGGATGAGGTGGGAAGAGCTTTGTTTCTTGGGAAGACACAAGGAAGTGAACCAAAAGAATTCAGCGGCCTAGGCTTTTCATTTGTTTCTGAAAGCCAGAAAGAAGGATTCCCTAGGTTGCCACCTGTTAGATTGAAATCAGAAGAGAAGTCCTTCAGTATTCCTTGGGAGGAAAAGTTTGAACGAGGTGGACCTGCCTCAAGGATTAGTAACGCTGATGATACATATTTCATAGGTTCATTTCTTGATGTTCCTATTGGACAAGATCTTACTGGTTCAGGTTTGCTTCTTTGATGATCAACTTTAGCTTGTACTTTTAGAGGAAAATAAATTTAGCCTGTGGCGTTCAGCTTGCACTTTAACCTCCAGGTGCCCTGTTCTGGAGCATGTGGTTCTTCCTAACTGATTTGAGTACAGTCCTATTGGCATTATTTTCCCAATGTAGGGTTCTCGTTAGCTTTGCTGAAATCATGGCTTTTCAAAGTCTTGGGACCAGGGGTGGAGCTAGCTTGAAAAATTATATTGTGCAAATAGGATAAAAACTATATATATATATATATATATGTTGAATCCCCTCGACATGAGGGGAAGTTCTTGTAAAGTGGCAAAGGGGGTTCGAAAATTGTTTTAGGTTACACGCTCAAATCCCATGTGTAACGCTTTTGAATGCCCTTGTATAAAATCCTGGGTCTTTTCCTGCTTCAAATGAGTAAATGGAGATCAATATCTTTATCATAGAAGAAATGACAGATGGTGCCAGAATTTCTTGGACCAGAAATTTGTAATCTCAGAATGTTGTGAAGTAATAAAAATATGGCTCCAACAACTGTTTTTTGGTTATCAAAGAAATAGAAAATGCAGTTTAGAGGGTATAAACTTTGCATACAAGTCATCAATCTGGATATGTTTGATAACTGATCATTGTCGCCAACCAATGTATTGTAGAACTGTATCACAAGATAAATGGCATTAACTGTTAAGTCCCCGGGATGCTTTCTTGTTCTCCTATAACCAAAATTAACTAGTTTTAACTGTTGAGTCCGCAGGATGCTTACTTATTCTCCTATAACCAAAAAAAACTAGTATAAAATCCTATGATTGGTGTGTGAGGGAGCAGGCTTCAAAAACAAGTTACGGGATACTTCAAGGGGATAAATCGCTACTTCATAGTCCATAGTATAAATGGTAAAACTTCAAGAAAACGAGTTGTATTATGAACGTACAACTCTGCATGTTTTTGTAATTCATACTTCAAAATAATACAGTTGATATCAGAGTCATGTTTATGCTGGTTATGCGTTCATGTGAAGCATGTAAAACCTGTTCTTTTACTGCCTCCTCAAATAAAGACATTACAGCGGGAGCTTCTAGATATGAACTGTTCATAGACCATTGATTGTCTCTCTTATCATATTTAAGTTTCCATTACAGGTAGTTTCTAGAATCTTCTTGTTCAGGGCTTGTGCAGTAATCATCACTTTTTTTACTGAATGTCAGGTGGGAAAAGGCCAGCAGGAGGTAGTTGGCTGTCTGTAAGTCAAGGCATTGCTGAGGACACTTCTGATCTGGTTTCTGGTTTTGCAACAATTGGTGATGGACTGAGTGAATCTATTGATTACCCCAATGAATATTGGGACTCTGATGAGTATGATGACGATGAGGATGTTGGCTACACAAGACAACCTATAGAAGATGAGGCCTGGTTTTTAGCGCATGAAATTGATTACCCCAGTGATAACGAGAAGGGAACAGGGCATGGGAGTGTTCCAGATCCTCAAAGAGGGCAAAACCGAGAAGAGGATGATGAACAATCTTTTGCAGAAGAGGACTCCTGCTTCTCAGGTGAGCGATATTTCCAATCAAAAGATGTTGATCCAGTTAGGCCCGCAGATGATCACATAGGGCTATCAGTACCTGAAATGTACAGGAGAACTAATGAGAATGATTTGATTGCCCAATATGATGGACAGTTGATGGATGAAGAAGAACTAAGTTTGATGCGAGCAGAGCCAGTTTGGCGGGGCTTTGTTACTCAAACAAATGAACTTGTCATGTTGGGGGATGGTAAAGTCCTGAATGAGTGTGGAAGGCCTCGGCCGGATGATATTTGCATGGACGATGATCAACAGGGTTCAGTTCGGTCTATTGGTGTGGGGATTAACAGTGATACTGCTGATATTGGAAGCGAAGTGCGTGAAAGCTTGGTTGGAGGGAGTAGTGAGGGGGATGCTGATTACTTCCACGATCATGATACCAGTATTGGTGGGTCCAGACACCTACCTCCCATTTCAGATAAGCCTTATTCAGAGAGATCAAAGAGAGAAAAGAAAGCAGCTAAACATAGTTCTGACAAGTTTGTTACTGGGGTTGACAAAGGAAGTTTGGTGCAGAAAATGAATCACTTAGATGGAGGATTCTCATTTCCCCCTCCTAGAGATGGACAGTTAGTTCAAACAAGCTCGAGTAAATCTTTATGGTCAAACAAGTGCAACACTGTTGTCAGTGATGAAGCTGATGATTCTCTGGTGGCAAATGATGACATGCTTGCTCCATGGAGGCGCAAAAGCAGTGAGTCGTCACCTGTCAAGAGCTCAAGAGATGAAAGCAATGCAAATGCTGCAGGATCAGAAAATTCTAGTCCTTCATCTTTTTCAAATTATGGCTATGCTGGCCGAGAGGATGTAAAGAAAGAAGAGGAGACAAAAATAGCCAGTGCAAGAGAAGAAGACGTAGGGGCGTCACTTGAGGATGAGGAAGCGACTGCAGTGCAGGAGCAAGTGAGGCAGATCAAGGCACAGGAAGAGGAATTTGAAACCTTTGATCTTAAGATTGTGCATAGGAAAAACAGGCATGTTCAATCTCCTATTGGCTATTATGATTCACAGTAGGACATAATCCGCTTTAGCTGTTTTTAATACTTTTCCTTTGCAATTGTTCTAGTCAGAGGAAATTGCTAGTTACTTGCAATGAGGATCTTCATATTTCGATGCACTTAGCTGGTTTTTTAACTCATAAACACAAAATATGCTGGTTTTGCATCTATAAACTTAAGCTATAATAAGGCCGAGACTGTTAATTGTGATGCATTTGAAAAAAGCACTGTGTCGCAAAATTGAAGTTCTACCAAGTAAATTGGGAACTTGTCCACAGCTCTATCTAAGGTCAGTAGTTGGTACACTTTCTTTGGGAAGTGGCAGCTGGTCATTCTGGCGAAGGTGTACCTGTGGCGACCCTTTTAATAGTCGAAATTCTGCTTGGATCTTGTTTATGCATGTGGATTTTATATATCCTTATTTAGATGAATCAAACATTTTTGTAACAGAAGAACAAAAAAGAACATCATATGTTGCTCTGAAGATGTAGCTTATATGCACACTTACACATATTATATATATATATCTTTATATTCTTCTTTTAAGGAAGATCAGTTTATTTTATAGCTAAGAGGGAGCTCAAATATACATGCCCTTAAACTAAGTGTAGTAGTCCACCATCCTTGCTAAGATTTCTTGCTGTAAGGGTGCTAGGCATTAGTGCCTACTGAACCTATATTTCATGCTTGACAGTGATCAAGCTTGCTTAATAATTGAAGATGTACTTATTGAAAAAAGGAAAACCCCCCTTTGTCATGGCTATTTCAACAACTGAGTTGCTGAGATTCTGGAACAGAATTGGACAAAGAAAGAAGAAGAATAAGTGGTGGAATTTGGTACCTGCTTGCATTTGGTGGACTATTTGGACAGAATGACTTTGCTGAATCTATTATTAAGATAAAGTCTAAATGTATACTTTAATTTTGCTCATGGTGTATATTGGAACATGTAAATGATGCTGAATCAGTTTTAGGACTCATTTGGATGCACTTGACGAAGGTCTAAATCTGAATCATCCAGATCTCATTCATTAAGTGAATTTGTTTTTTAGATTGAAGTCTTCATGATTCAGATCTCAACCATTTATTTTTTTTACAACAACTTAATGGGTTTGAATAGTTCTGGATGATTAAGACCCATAACAAAATTTTAATATGATTAATATGCTAGCCATTCAAGAATTTCTTTGATGAATTTTCCTCATCTGGTCTAGTTTTATGTTTAGAATTGACGTCTTTGGTTAATTGGATTTGTCTTTTGGATCAGAACTGGCTTTGAGGAGGACAAGAATTTCCATGTCGTTTTAAATTCAGTTTTAGCGGGGAGATATCAAGTTACTGAGTATCTTGGATCTGCTGCATTTAGCAAAGCTATCCAAGCACACGACCTTCACACTGGCATGGATGTTTGTGTAAAGATCATAAAGAACAACAAAGATTTCTTTGACCAGAGTCTTGATGAAATAAAGCTTCTCAAGTATGTCAACAAGCATGATCCTGCTGACAAGTACCATCTACTTCGGTTGTATGATTACTTTTATTATCGAGTAAGTAAACATTTTTTTTTTTTTTTATGAACTAATACTTCATTCATGTGTTGTGACTGCCCTGGTATACAAGTTGTTTACAGTGAGTAAAAACCGACACAAAAACATGATTCTCTACAAAATCTCTGAATCATATAACTCAGATAAAATTATATATATAAAAACAAACAAAAAATTCCCTAATAAGGACAAATTTTTTCCCATAGCTTCAAAAGCTCCCCTATTTCTTTCTCTTCTTTTTTTTTGAAAAAGAGAAAAAAAAAAAAAGATTCAGCATCTTCTTTTTTTTCTTTCTCTTAGAACTCACATTAGTGCTAGAGGAACCACACCCGGGGTTCAGCATCTTCTTTCCGATGTCTGAATGCCCAGCTGAACGTAACATCTTTGAGCGATGCTGGCATCACCCACCTTAGCTTTTCCTACCTTGGTTTTCTGTATTATGTTTTTTTTTTAAGTGCAGATCTTCTGATTCTTCATAAAAAGCCGGAGAATTTCAGATTGTATAAACAGCAAAAGATAAGATTCTGTTCATTTAAATCAGCACAATTACGCTCGATAAAAAAAAATCATCTCAAAGATGGGGCTTGGATATGTACAATTCAAAATCTCAATCCCCCTTTTGTTTTGGGAAGTCAAAGGAGATCTAACAAAGTTCTAAGTCATATACAATCAACATGTTATACCAATACCGAAAAGAACCAACCTATTTAAATGAACATTTGCATAGATTCTAGCCCTTGAAGCACCTCTGTTTTCTTTTCTATTATACCATCCAAAAGATGCGGGCTGGAAAGGTGAATTGTACTTTCCTGTGTTGTTTGATTAAATTTCTATCCGACCAGCCTGCTAGCATGTCACTTACTGTTCTAAGAACTACCCAACCAAGTCCATATAAATTGAAAAACATGTCTTAAAGCTGTTTGGCCACTTTACAGTGTAGCTAAAGATGATTAACATCTTGGTCTTCTGACTCACATATAAAGCATCTATTTTGTATATTGAATCCCCTCCACTGCAGATCAGAATGAGTCAGCCAAGCTCATGGTCTGCAATGCAACAAAATCCAACAAGCTTAGGAGGAGCTTGACTTTTTCCCTAATGAACCTCCAAGGCCACTTACAACTGTGCTTAACAGATGAAAGTAGTTTGTGGCCAGATTTTACATAATTCGTACTGTCCTTCTGGTGTCGCCACTTCAGTTTATCTGGAATTTCTTGAAAATTAACTGCCCCTTCCAAATTCCCTAAAACTGAACCATCCTTGTTACTTCCCAACCTTCAGAAGTCCTTCTAAACGCCAAGTTCCATTGTGTCTGTGATCTATGCTGGGCCACTGTCTTATCTGTTTCGAAAGCAAAGTCATATAAGTAAGGGAACTCCTTTATGTATAATTTTGAATGATAAGCTGAAGAAACTTTTGGACTGTGACTTGTTATTCGGCACTGATCCTTATGTTTGTTATCAGGAGCATTTGTTAATTGTATGTGAACTCTTGAAGGCAAATCTTTATGAATTCCATAAATTTAATAGAGAATCTGGAGGAGAAGTCTACTTTACGATGCCAAGACTGCAGGTTTGTTGCATGGCTATATCCATAAAGATTTTATATCATCGGTGATGCTTCTCTTCTGACTTTAATACTGATCTCTTGTGCAGTCAATCACCATTCAATGTTTGGAGGCTCTTCAGTTTTTGCATGGCCTTGGGCTTATACACTGTGATTTGAAGCCCGAGAACATATTGGTGAAAAGCTACAGTAGATGTGAAGTGAAAGTGATTGATCTGGGAAGCAGTTGTTTTGAAACAGATCATCTTTGTTCCTATGTCCAATCCAGATCCTACCGTGCACCTGAAGTTATTTTGGGACTTCCATATGATAAAAAGATTGATATCTGGTCACTTGGCTGCATCCTAGCGGAACTTTGCACCGGCAATGTAGGTTCCTTCTTTAAGCATTTTCTGATTATTAGCCCTTTATAAGTAATGAAACTATGATTCTGATGTTAGGGATCTTTAACCTGTCATACAAGGCATTACAAGTGTTCGTAAGTATGTGTTCCCTTTTTGTTTCAATCCCTTGCCCTTTTTCCTCGCATTTTTAAGAGTTACAAGAGTTGATTTCCGAGAAATGCGACAGATTACACGATGTTTTGGAGTTAGATTTGGCACCAAAACCATTGGAAACCTTAAGGATCTCTGTCGTGTTCACCCTAATATCTAAGAACGTTTCTGGTGGCGTTTAGCCACCCATCTTCTTTAATGTATTATGTCAAAGTCCCATTCTTTTTTAAAAAGATCAGTATTCGTCCCCATGTTTTACTATACCAGATTACCAGTTGTACTACGATGCATGTACTATGGTTTTTAAATGTGACATTGCTTGTGCTGGGTGACATTCTTTTTAAGTAGAAGGATGAAGCAAACCTATTAAAGTTGCATATGTAGCGCAATTAGATGGAGACAACTCATCTGTTACGAATTAATATTTCGTTCAAGTATATATTCTCTCTGGTAGACGTGGAATATTGGTGACAATTAAATAATGTTTTTGACAGGCAGGAGTAGTCAATCTACCGTAGTATGTGATACTAGTTAGACCCGTGGTAGTTTGCTGAGAGCCAATCCATCTTGAGTTACTAATATGCAACTATCCAATGGACAGAACAAAAGTAAAGCAAAGAGCTAATGACCAATATTCAACTTACTGCTCATACATCCTTCGCTAATAAGTGATCAGAAATGAAGCTTGCAGTTTTCAAGTGTGCTTGTGATGAATACTTGTTTTATTTGATGCTCATACAATGCATACTAGTTACTTTAGTGCATTCTTCTGATTGCAATATTGCTTCAAATGGGAAGTTTTAGAGTTACTTTTCATGTGTGCAGGTACTTTTTCAAAATGACTCTCCAGCCACTTTACTCGCTAGGGTGATCGGTATTATAAGCCCCATTGACCAAGATATGCTTGTCAAAGGACGAGATACTTATAAGTATTTCACCAAAAATCACATGCTGTATGAACGAAATCAGGTAAATTTCCTCTCCTTTGTTGAAAGGGGGGGGGGGGGGGTCTGCGATTTACTACGTCTTAAATCCTCTCTGACAACTTCCCTTCAGAAGATCAAAACCTTTTCTTTTATTAAAGGCCAAGTGTGTCTTGCTACAATTTGACTTGATGAGTAGATGGACAAGTCTGGGACAGCATATAGTACTCTTCCAGAGGCCACTGTGCCTCTTCAAATTCTTTATTCTCTGTATGAGTCGGTGAATGGTGAATTGGACATACACAAAAGATTCTCCCATTATAAGAGGGCTCCACTTGTGTGTTCTCGGTTGTTAATGTTGCTGTCTGTCTGCTGCTTGCTAATATCCATTCTTGATTATCTATTGAATTCGTTTTCTTTTTCAGGAAACAAACAGATTGGAATACTTGATACCGAAAAAGACATCCTTGAGGCATCGGTTACCAATGGGGGATCAAGGATTCATTGACTTCGTGGCTCATCTTCTTGAAGTAAACCCAAAGAAGCGCCCATCTGCCTCAGAGGCTTTAAAGCATCCGTGGTTATCATATCCATACGAGCCAATTTCATCTTGAATTGTGTGACATTTCTTTGGCAACTTAACCTGCTGAAGTTCTGCAATTGCTCCAATTTGGCTGCTCCAGTGATGAAAAAGGAGGGATATGTCAAGGTGGTCCGCATTTCCTTCCATATCACTGAGCTCTGTATTTCTATTTTAACCCAACTGCGTACGTAGTCTTACAAATGTTATGTAACATTAGGGTTTTCTGTCTTGTTTGATGGAAGGGGATGCATGCAGTTTGTACATGATGTGTGTTGATTCTTTTAGGTGTTTAGTGATAGCTTGTGAAATAGCTCTTTATCCAATTTTGGTTGCTTTCCTTCATTTGCTGCAATGTATCAAAATGAAGGAAGATCAGAAACATATTTTCAATGACTCCACATTTTCATCGGATGGTCATAATGCAAGTTCCACTTGGTGAAATCTTTTCCTAAGTCTCTCTCTCTCACACACACACACACACACACACACACACACACATCTCTAAATTCTGCTAAGAATGGTAGATGCTTGGTAAGAGCATCATTGACATTTGGTCGTTTTATCTGAGATTAGCAATAATTTGGAAATTAATATCACAATTGTGTTACAAATGATCTCGGAATTACTTATCCCGGAAAAAAAAATTCAACCACATAGAGAATAAAATAATTTCAAATCTTATCTAGACTAGAGATCATCATACTTATTGTTACATGGCCAATTTTTCACAAACGGCACTGCACGGCAGCAACTTGACTCTCAAGCCACTCAACCTTGTTTTTTCGCACCTAGTTTAGGATTTAGAATTATTTCAGACTTGTAAAACGTAAGCAACATACAGAAGTACGGGTAAAACCCAACCTTTTATTATTCTCACAGAATATACAAAGGACTCTCAATTGGAAGGCTCACATATTGCCTTAGCCAATGAAATTACAAACATATAAAGGAGTTGCCAATGGCACATTACAAGGGGCAGTTACAACAAAAACAAGCATACATTACTTGGCCACGATCAGAATCACTTCCCCACGAAATGAACCCATCTTCATCACTTTAGCCAACTGCCACATGTGCACTGCACATGGCTAACTTCCACAACACATGCACAACACACTTCTTCACAATCACATGTCTTGCACACTTGTTCCAGAGCTTTGCCCACACTTTGTCTTTAGCTTGCCTTGTCTTGTCTTTGGACCATGCCTCGCACATTAGCTTATGACAATGTACTTGTCACAGCTTTGCCGTCCCACTGATCCGCACGCATGCCTTAGCCAAGTGCCATGCACTAACTTAGGCACACTCCCAGCTCCGCACATTGCTCGTCAAAACCCACACAAACCCAGGCCAAAGGGGCAATGTACATGCCCTTGACATTGGTTCTGCCCGGCATCCGTCACGTCTCAACATTAGGGGCTAACACTCATCCATAATAGCAAACGACCCTTAAGTTTATAAGTTCTAAAAACAGGTCATAGAAATGAATTTGAGGTTGAGTATCTAGTGCAATCTTGATCGAAATTCATGTTCACAGAACAATGAGTAATGCATAGTATTTTATTTATTTGATAGTGAATGTTTTCTTGGAAGTTTCTAAACGTAACGTTTGAATAATGAAAATCACAAGGAAGAAAAAGTTGTATCAATCGCTTGTGAGCTCAAATAAACCTAACAGAGAAGTAATCGTTTGTTGGGATAAGCTTATTTGTTAACCTAAAAGGATAAGTTTACTGGTAACCAATTGAAAATCCACATGCGAAGTCTATTGACTTAGCTTCCTAAGTTTCAAGTTTTACATACTGTGTTGACTGCATATAAAACGGAAGACATGAACGTAGAAACCACACCAGATAACCACTCTAAAAGGTCGCTATTTAGAAATTAGTTAGTGTGTCATGAATTTTAGTTTTTCCGTTCAAATTTCCTGGATTGTCCTGAATTTAGGATTTTTTGGTTTAAAAATTCAGGACAAAATAAGTACCCCTAATCTCTAAATAGACTTGCCCCGACATGAACTCTTAGAGTACAACTAAATTTAGACTTTGCAGGATTTAAAGATGAGATATTTTAATATATTTATGCTAGGAGTAAACATTTGACATTAATGTGAATATTTTTATTCATGAAGCCAATTTACGAGTTTCATGTGGTTCTGTGCTTTCTTGATAAGGCTAGTTTTGTAACTCTTTGACAAGCACTAATAAATTGAAGTTTATAATGGCAGAGTTGGATTAGATTGCTAGGGGTATCTCCAAAAAAAAAATACATTACTTACTGGAAGATATCTTAATTGTTAATATCAAAATCAGTTTTTCTGCAGAAGGAGGTTCATTAAACTAGAAGGCTGATAACCAAAAGACTCTATTTGTCTTAATTTGTCCACTTTTGATTTGTTTTGTGGCCATTTTGTAATTCAATTTGGAGTCCTAATCAGTTGGTTTTCTAAGCAGCCATTCAACCTACATATGATATTCTTGTATTAAATAGTTCCTGGTTCAAAGCAACTGTCTTAGCTATAAGAGAAAAGTATAAGAGATCATAAGCATCATATTTAGTTGGCTATGACTATTGTTTCCTGTACACATTCAGTTTTTGAGGAGGAAATTAACCCAATAACTTTTCGCTAGCTTTCGCCGATGTTGGTGAGTGTAGAATTACAAGATTTTAAACTCTATTCTAGTAAAGTAATAACCAGTATCAGAAATGGGAAACATATTCAACAACAACAACAACCCAGTGGAATCCCATAAGTGGGATCTGGGAAGGCTAGTGTATATGCAGACCTTACCCCTCTTCCGAAGGAGTAGAGAGGTTGTTTCTGATAGACTCTCGGCTCACGACGATGGATAGAGACAGTGGAGCAGTAACACCAAAGGAAGCCAGAAAGAAAACACCAGCAACGTAATAACCAGAAAATAGAAACAACAACAACAACAACCCAGTATAATCCCACTTAGTGGGGTCTGGGTAGGGTAGTATGTACACAGATTTTACCCTTACCTTGGGGTAGAGAGGCTGTTTCCAAATAGACCCTCGGCATCCTTCCCTCCAAAAACTTCCCACCTTGCTCTTTGGAAGACTCGAACTCACAACCTCTTTGTTGGAAGTGGAGGTTGCTTACCATCAGAGCAACCCCTCTTGTCTAAAAATAAAAAGAAAAGCAATAACAATGGCGCAATACTACAGACACAGCGGAAGTAATAAGGAGTACACAATAGGAGCCACTAGCATCCTAAGACAAAACAAATGGGAAACAAGTTCCCGAATTTGAAATTTGGAACTGAATTTGACATTAGTTGACATCATATGACTAGCTAATCTTGACTTCCAGCCTCTATTAAGACATAACAAGAACTAATAAAATACAAAATTGAACTGAAACTATCTAATACCTTCAGTAATAAATCGTTTGAGCTCATCTAATGTTGCAATAATAGCTGGCCGATGTTTATCATGGACTGTGTCTAAAAATGTCGTGTGGACACTGGCTAGAGTTGGTTCGAATGAGCAGAGGTAGTCCTTGATCATACAGTCTTTATTTAAAACTTCAGCTTTTTTATACCCATTGATCTCATAATCATACTCGTACAAATACTGATGTCGTATCAGTCGACGACTATCGTCCAGGAAAAGCACTTGTTTGCCGTCAATCCAGATTGGAAAACCATCAAAATAGCCGTCCACATGACCAGTAATGACATTGTCCCAAGTGTGAGTAACTCTCCAATTGCTGCTTACGTAGTCATAAGCAGCAATGACTATGGATTTCTTGAAAATACAAAAAAGGGTAAGTAAACCTTGTGATATCCCTAACCATGTACCAAGCCTGATGTTGAAGGTGGGATGATGATGATTGAAGAAGTCAGGAAGGTCAAGAATCGTAGCCTCTTCTCTCTTTGTATTAAAAGCAAGAACACGACCATCACTTCTGAGCCAATGCAAGGAATCGTTCACGTAAACAGGTTTAATACGGAGAGCCAAATTGCTGAAAATCACCCTAAAATTGAGAAAATTTAAGATTAGAAATCCTAGTATTAAAGTTCTTGTTTAGAACTTTACATTGAACTGCAAGCTTCAAAGACAAATAGGAGATGATTTCCACAACTAAGTCGTCATTCATTTCCATCTTGTTCTTTTTTTCGAGTATAACTGCAAGGTAGAAATCATATATATAACCTAAAACTTCTCTGTCTTCATTGGTATGGACTTAGCAGGACACTATACATTTTCCGTACACAGTTAGGTAACTTTAAAGCCTATTACAAGTATAAAGTTTTAAGTATTTTCACTTTCTAATATTTTAATTATGAATAAGGAAAATAGTAATTAATAGAAGGTAACTTGGACTTTACTTTTATTCTACACAAATTATGACCTTGTTTACCAAAAGTACAAAAATTCCACGTCTTCTCAGTTTTCATCATTAGTCAGTTTTAACTATTACGTATCTTGTTATCTTCAACACCAATTAAGCAACTACGGCTTCTTCTCGTGAGGCACTTTCTTTAGCTTCAAAATTCTCCGGTGTCATCTTTAACATGATCATTGGACATATGAATTTCTAGATACTAAGGGTCGTGGTGGCGCCGGACACCGCTGTCAGGCAAGTCAATTAAAATACTTAATTAAATTTCAATTTTAACAATTTTTGAAAACCAAGATTTTCCTTCAATTTATCTGGTAAAGACAAATCTGTGCAATGTAAATAAAAGAGTGTTTGGAAGTAAATACAAGATACCCAATTAACCATCCCAGAACCCGGTGTCACAAGTGCATGAGCAATTTCTAAGAAATAATATAATACAACGACTGTCCGGAATACGATATTGGACAGAAAATAAATACAGATAACTGAAAGAGACTCTGCTGGCTGCGGGCCGCCTCGAGAAGTGCAGCTCACCTAAGTCTCCGTATCAACCATGCTGCTACGCCCAGTAGGCCACTAGAGTTACATATACCTGTGCAACAAAAATGCACAGAAGTGTAGTATGAGTACGAAAACAACGTGTACTCAATGAGTATCCCGTCTAATCTCGAAGAAGTAGAGACGAGATGGTCGACTTCTACACTTACTAGTGGTCCAATAATGATATACTATCAATGTGAATAATCATGGATTTATTAAGAATGACAGAAATTTCAAGTAAGTCACGAACAGGTGAAAGTTCCTTTTTATATTAAAAGTCTCCGGATTCATAATCCATTAGTTTTCAATTATCTCAAGTCGGGGAGAGCAAATATCAATCTCAAATAATCTCAAGGCAAGCAATACAAGTATGCACAAATCATGCCGAGGTCGTACGACCCGCTCCAACAATATTTAAACTGTGCACTGCCGAGGGTCGAACGACACGAACCATAGATGCATCTATTTAATCTGCTGAGGCATTCGGCCCGTTCTAAAAATAAACACACGGACAGTCGATCAAGAAGTCCACACGGAGTAATTATCCAATGAAAACAAATCCTCTTTTAACCACTTAAGAAAAATGAAGTTTTGTTTGTTTAGAAATTCAATTACTAATTCGATGTGATTTAAGCAATTCAAGCTATCAATAGGGTCACAAATAGTCCAAGTATAACATGCTCTTGGTTCCTAACTACCCGGACAATAGCATAATAGTAGCTACGCACGGACTCTCGTCACCTCGTGCGTACGTAGCCCCCACAATTAGGAGCACATAACTAATTATTTCATCTATGGGGACAATTCCCTCTTACAAGGTTAGAAAGGAGACTCACCTCGCTCCGAAGATCCATAACCGGCCTTCCACGCCCCTTCGAAACTCAAATTGATGCACAACGCTCCAAAACTAGCCAATAGTTATGCAAACCCATTAATATACGATAAACTACTCATATTAATCCAATTTACGATAATTCCTAACCCCGATCGGAAAGTTGACGAAAACGCCCTCGGGCTCACGTGCCCGGATTTCCAAAATTTTCGAAGAATAAGTTTACCCATAGCCTCACGAACTCAAATATATAATTTTCTCTAAATTTCATACCCAAAATCGTGGTCAAAATCCAAGAATACTACTTTTCTAGGTTTTCCCTCAAACCCCAAGTTTTCTACAAATTTCAATGTCTAAATCCATATATAAACCTTGTATTTAACTCAAAACCAGTAGAAATCACTTACCTCATGCTTGGTGATGAAAATGATACTCCAAAGTTGCTCCAAAATCGGCTCCGATGGAAGAAATGAAGTGAAAATGAGCAAAAACCCGATTTTAAAAGAACACTGCCCAGGCGACCCTTCTATGCGATCGCAAACATAGCCCCGCGATCGCATAGGCCAACTCTGCTGCCTCCCTAATTCCTTCTCTGCGTTCGCATGCACGCTCCCGCGTTCGCACAGACCAAACGCATCACAGCCTCCAAACGCACACTGTGCGATCGCGACACCAACCCTGTGATCGCATAAGCCCCAGCCTTCCTCCTCTGCGAGCGCATTGCACCTCCTGCGATCGCATAGGCCAAATTCCAGCTCCCTCAACTCTTGCTCTATGCGATCGCAGACCCTCTCTCGCGATCGCATAGAGTAAAAACCTGCTGCACTTATACCAGAAAACCAGCAATCCTCACAAGGGGAAAATCAATCCGTTGAGCATCCGAAATACGTCCGAGGCCCCCGGGACCCCAACCAATCATACCAACCAGTCCCAAAACACATTGCGGACTTGCTCGAGGCCTCAAATCACATCAAACAACGCTAAAATCATGAATTGGCCTCCAATCCAAGCTTTATGAACTTTAGAATTTCAAACTTCTACTTTCGATGCCGAAACCCGTCAAATCACGTCCGATTGACCTCAAATTTTGCACACAAGTCATATTCGACATTACGAACCTATTCCAACTTCCGGAATCGGATTCCGGCCCCGATATAAAAAAGTCCACTTCCGATCAAACTTCTCAAAAACCTTCAAATTTCTATCTTTAGCCAAATGACTTCAAAATGACCAACGGACCCCCGAATTCACTTCCGATCGCACTCCCAACTCCAGAATCACCATACGGAGCTACTCCCAGACTCGGAATCCCAAACGGACATCGATAACACTGAAATGCACTTCAAGCCAAACTTATGAAATTTCTTCCAAAATGCTAACTTCCACAATAGGCGCCAAAACGCTCCGGGGTTATCCAAAACCCGAAAAGGGCATACGACCAAGTCCGAAATCATCATACGAACCTGCTGGAGCCTTCAGATCCTGATTCCGAGGTTGTTTACTCAAAAATCCAATCTTAGTTAATTCTTTCAACTTTAAGCTTCCGAAATGAGAATTCTCTTTCCAAATCAACTCTGAACTTCCCGAAATTCAATTCCGACCACGCGTACAAGTCATAATACCTGAAATGAAGCTGCTCATGGCCTCAGACTGCTGAACGACGCGCTAGGGCTCAAAACGACCGGTCGGGTCGTTACATTCTCTCCCACTTAAACATACGTTCGTCCTCGAACGTGCTGAGAACTACACTGAAGTAGTCTGAAATCACTGTTTAACACCTCATGCACCTTCCCGTGCTACCACAACTCGGTTGAGCACATTAGCTCGATCAATTCTGAAGATATTTCCTTTTATTCAAGCAAATAAGCCTTAGAGCCCAATTCCAACATCCGGAATTCTATGCTAGGCCTGTTTCCAACATACGCTCATCATATCAATCACTACACGCAGTACCAAGACGTGACTGCATACCTTCGCTGAATTCACACCTTGTACCATTTTACTCATAGGACCACAATAAGATTCTCTGATCAATTTAGTCAAAATTCCACGAATCTGATGCTCCCATTGCACCGCATGACATACATAGGTCTTGTTCTAACTCTTACAATACCGACACGATGGATGAGATGTGTATAAATTCATAACCACTGCCGAAACAACAATTCATTGGGCCTATACTCCTGGCAAGAACTATTACCTCATTCTGAACCAAACAATGGTCTTAGCTCCTTGATATACTTCATATACTCAGATTGCACTGATCTCAAATTCAATGATCTCGTCTCACCCAACACGAACTGCTCCGGCTATAAGCCACCCCGGCCATGATCAAAAGCCTCATATGATGCCACAAAGTGCCAATAGGCTACCAATTAGAATGCGATACAAAAGGAAAACAAACTTTGAAAAGGAAGTTCAATTACCCCGCCCGCGAATCATACAAGCGACGCGGTCAACATACTAATATGAGCTTCCTCAGAAAATAGGAAACAAAACACATGAAAATAGATATGGGGAACTGTACTGAACATCACACTGTTGCGGCGCGCAACCCGATCCAAACAGCATAACCATGGCGGCGTGCCACCCGATCCACACAACATAACCATGGCGGTGTGCCACCCGATCCTCACATAACACTCACATAAGGAGATGCACTTCGAGCTAAATTGCTCATTACAAATAAAATACCGAATTTCGGTCACAAGCACGCTAAGTGCATAATACCATCCCTGAGGGGACATATAGCGGTATAAGCTACAAAACTCAAGCACAACTGAGGTGCGATATACAATCTGAATCTCAAGAGCCATTTTGCTCATATAACATCATTTCTACGCGGATCCTCAACACATAGGCAATTTCTCAAGCCGTCTCACAACTCACACGGCGCAATGTATCACTACATGCAATAGCTGACGACGAAATAACATCCTGACTGCTCTTCCATAGGGAGTGCATTATTGAAATGAACACATCTGCCTTATATAGAGCCCATATTCACATTTGAATTCATCCACAGACCTCAAGATGATTCTGACCGCACTGAACTAGGCTAATAAACTTTCAAAGGTCCATAATAACTCCTCTTTCGCTCATAACACATAAGAACATCCATCATAGTCGGAGAAATCATCCGCAGTCCACAACTCAATAGATCAAGTGCCCTCCAGGCATCAATTCCCAAATCGATGATATCACCACAATCTTCATACTTGGTTTAACTCTTCAATCAATCAAGTGACTACATGCCACACTTGTACAATCTTCCTGTGGGACACACACCCACAACCTACCATAACAAATAACTGGGTCGTACCTCCAAACCACCGGCCGTACTAACGCTGAAAAGCGATCAAGAATCATTAACCAGGACGCAAAGCCCTTTTTACAAAACACCGATCTCAGGTGACGCTGAAGACAATACCAACTTACCTTAAACATCGAAACTTCTTTCCTGCTCATCCGAGCTCGTGACATCCTTGTCAACACCGAACTGCTACCTTGATCTTCACTTCAAATTCCATACCACCCACTGCACCCAACATGCCAATATACGATAGAACTCATTTTTTTTTCATTATAGCTTCGGAACCACTGTTAGATTAACACTTCATCATATAAAACTTTCCACTTTACTCACTTCAGGAAGACCATAGCAATACACAGGTGAATTCTCATGACCGTAGAATATGCAAATCTCTAAGTAGTGGTCTAAACCACCATAGCCCTTCCGGGGTCCACCTCCACATAACAGGCCACAACGGTAGAATACTTTCTGAATAACACTAACTACGGCGGCCGACAAGCCTCGCACGCACCATCACAATTGACTTGCATAACTTGATCACGCTGAAAGAACTGATCATTACCAGCAACATGCCAATTCGACCATGTCTAACCAATCCCTCTTCTTCCAATTTGTCCTTGATTGCCATAGAAACAATGATAACCCCATTCAGCACTTAACACACTCCATCCGCACTCTTCCCGAGTGACCCTGAATCACGAGACCATGCTGTCTCAAATCCCACGAACCATTTCGTACCTCCCAATTGCTACATCGCAAGTCAAAACATCATAGAACATTCTGTCCCTCTTCTCATAGGCTGCTATCAAGCTTGATTCTTAACCGTACCTATAGGCTCGAAATCATTAGGCATCACACTTTATCTTTTTGAATTCACTAGGACCGTTGTTGAGAGCCACCCGCTCTGACTTGGCCTCGAATATAATCAATTCCATAAATCTTCTAGCACATGAATGCCCCATTGGTGAAGCACCTGGCAGAATCACTTCCCTTGGAACCCGCATCTTTACAAAGCACAATCCTGAATCCTTCCCCAAGTCTGAACATGGGCCAATAAGGCCAACGATAGCCCACCTTTAATAATTCCTTTGCTCAAATTACCACTTATGGTCTTTTCCCGTAGCTGAAATAGCCCATCGATATGCTAATAACCAGAAACCTCGCAAGTAGTTAACCATGCAACCCCATCATAGGCGGTGGGACTCTCCCACTTAGCTCGAAGCCACTATTACACAACTCTGGAATTTCCCAGGATTCTTAATCTCCTATTGACATAGCAATCAACCGCTAAAATTCTCGATATCTTACTGTAGAAACCCCCTTTTTATACTCCGAATCATCAACAACATTCGCACGACTGATCCCTTCACTGTATAACTAATAGAATTCTTCGCAGAAGCCTCGCCAACCACGCGACCGCTAAACTGCTCACAGGAATAACCCACCTGTGGAAATCACTCCCCGACATCTCCCAACGCTGCTGCACGGGGTACAATCACTACGACATCAATAACCCATCCTGAGTCCGAGCTCTCTCTCTAGCTGCATGAGTCCATTCACCCCTCGTGGACATCAATTAAACGTGCAGCAACATTCTTCCAATTCAAAGTTATGTTGTATCCTTCTTTATTCAAGCAGCTCCTTCCCGTTATATCAAATCTCCTGCTGCATAATAGCCCATACTTCAAATTAATCTGTAGGCCCAAACCACCAATCACTAAAATTCCCAAATCACTCCATACTCTCCCACTTTGGCGAAACTCACCCCCTTAGTCGACTAGTCGACCTTGGCCTCTTATACTCGGCCTTCTAGAAATTTTAGCCACCGCCTGACACTTCCCACATGTCTTTCCTCATACTTTGCTGCTCAATTGTTGCCTTAAACAAAAATCTATCTTCATGGCACTTGAACCCACAATTGCTGCTAACTTTAAACCTTTCCGAAGATCATCTTTCTCGAACCGTCAACATTAGAAACACTGATTCAATCCTGAACTACCGCACCCCGCGATTTCTGACAGCCGCATATTCAATGTTATTTCACAATATTGCACCCCAAAGGCGAATTTTAGAAGATCATAACACCGGCGAACTTAGTACGTTCAATTAGGACAACGACACCTCATCATAGAAGAAAACTCCACCAGCCTACATCTGACCATTCTTAGTCCGATTACCTTTCCCCCACCGGGAATAAAATACCGAATCTCAATATCATGCACTGAGTAAACTTCCCTTCAAATCATTCACTGCCCCGACACATAGGTAAACATCCTACCATCATATCATACTGTGGAACAATCGCTCATAAGCATCATGGCATCCTGTGCCTAGCCTCGGAGCTCTCAGAAGTACCGCTACTGAGCTAAAACGACAGAATACCCTTCCACAAGGTGACGATAATAGCTCAAACAACCCCCCTCCCCCCCCCCTCCGCAGGGAGAAACATCCCGCACCACATTCGTAGTACCATTACAATCCTTCAATTCTCGATTTATAACCAGCGGTTCGCGTCGCGTAAGATGGAGTAGGAAGGAAACAAGGGTATAAGCCCCAAGGAATCAAATCGCACGATGAGGAATCAAGAAGGGAAGTACTCCTAACAGTCCTGCAGCCTCCCGAGGATAAGTACAGACGTCTCCGTACAGATCCGCGAGACTCTACTAGACTTGCTCATGACTCATGAGACCCTACGAACCTAGTGCTCTGATACCATGTTGTCATGACCCAAAATCCACTAAGGGTCGTAGTGGCGCCGGACACCGCTGTCAGGCAAGCCAACTAAAATACTTAATTAAATTCCAATTTTAACAATTTTTGAAAGCCAAGATTTTCCTTCAATTTATCTGGTAAAAGACAAATATGTGCAATGTAAATAAAAGAGTGTTTGGAAGTAAATACAAGATACCCAATTAATGATCCCAGAACCCGGTGTCACAAGTGCATGAGCAATTTCTAAGAAATAATATAATACAACAACCGTCCGAAATACAATATTGGACAGAAAATAAATACAGATAACTGAAAGAGACTCTGCTGGCTGCGGGCCGCCTCGAGAAGTGCAGCTCACCTAAGTCTTTGTATCAACCATGCTGCTACGCCCAGTAGGCCACTAGAGTTACATATACCTGTGCAACAAAAATGCACAGCAGTGTAGTATGAGTACGAAAACAACGTGGACTCAATAAGTATCCCGTCTAATCTCGAAGAAGTAGAGACGAGATGGTCGACTTTGACACTTACTAGTGGTCCAATAATGATATACTATTAATGTGAATAATCATGGATTTATTAAGAATGACAGAAATTTCAAGTATGTCACGAACAGGTGAAAGTTCCTTTTTATATTAAAAGTCTCCGGAATCATAATCCATTAGTTTTCAATTATCTCAAGTCGGGGAGAGCAAATATCAATCTCAAATAATCTCAAGGCAAGTAATACAAGCATGCACAAATCATACCGAGGTCGTACGACCCGCTCCAACAATATTTAAACAGTGCACTGCCGAGGGTCGAACGACACAAACCATAGATGCATCTATTTAATCTGCCGAGGCATTCGGCCCGTTCCAAAAATAAACACACAGACAGTCGATCAAGAAGTCCACACGGAGTAATTATCCAATGAAAACAAATCCTCTTTTAACCACTTAAGAAAAATGAAGTTTTGTTTGTTTAGAAATTCAATTACTAATTCGATGTGATTTAAGCAATTCAAGCTATCAATAGGGTCACAAATAGTCCAAGTATAGCATGCTCTTGGGTCTTAACTACCCGGACAATAGCATAACAGTAGCTACGCACGGACTCTCGTCACCTCGTGCGTACGTAGCCCCCATAATTAGGAGCACATAACTAATTATTTCACCTATAGGGACAATTCCCTCTTACAAGGTTAGAAAGGAGACTCACCTCGCTCCGAAGATCCATAACCGGCCTTCCACGCCCTTTCGAAACTCAAATTGATGCACAACGCCAAAACTAGCCAATTGTTATGCAAACCCATTAATATACGATACACTACTCATATTAATCCAATTTATAACAATTCCTAACCCCGATCGGAAAGTTGACGAAAACGCCATCGGGCCCACGTGCCCGGATTTCCAAAATTTTCGAAGAATAAGTTTACCCATAGCCTCACGAACTCAAATATATAATTTTCTCTAAATTCCATACCCAAAATCGTGGTCAGAATCCAAGAATATTACTTTTCTAGGTTTTCCCTCAAACCCCAAGTTTTCTACAAATTTCAATGTCTAAATCCATATATAAACCTTGTATTTAACTCAAAACCAGTAGAAATCTCTTACCTCATGCTTGGTGATGAAAATGACACTCCAAAGTTGCTCCAAAATCGGCTCCGATGGAAGAAATGAAATGAAAATGAGCCAAAACCCGATTTTAAAAGAACACTGCCCAGGCGACCCTTCTATGCGATCGCAAACATAGTCCCGAGATCGCATAGGCCAACTCTGCTGCCTCCCTAATTCCTTCTGTGCGTTCGCATGCACGCTCCCGCGTTCGCACAGACCAAACGCATCACAGCCTCAAAACGCACACTGTGCGATCGCGACACCAACCCTGTGATCGCATAAGCCCCAGCCTTCCTCCCCTGCAATCGCATTGCACCTCCTGCGATCGCATAGGCCAAATTCCAGCTCCCTCAACTCTTGCTCTATGCGATCGCAGACCCTCTCTCGCGATCGAAAACCAGCAATCCTCACAAGGCGAAAATCGATCCGTTGAGCATCCAGAACACGCCCGAGGCCCCCGTGACCCCAACCAATCATACCAACCAGTCCCAAAACACATTGCGTACTTGCTCGAGGCCTCAAATCACATCAAACAACGCTAACATCATGAATCGGCCCCCAATCCAAGCTTTATGAACTTTAGAATTTCAAACTTCTACTTTCGATGCCGAAACCCGTCAAATCACGTCCGATTGACCTCAAATTTTGCACACAAGTCATATTCGACATTATGGACCTACTCCAACTTCCGGAATCGAATTCGAACCCCGATATCAAAAAGTCCACTTCCGATCAAACTTCTCAAAAACCTTCAAATTTCTATCTTTAGCCAAATGACTTCCAAATGACCTACGGACCCCCGAATTCACTTCCGATCGCGCTCCTAACTCCAGAATCACCATACGGAGCAACTCCCAGACTCGGGTCCCAAACGGACATCGATAACACTGAAATGCACTTCAAGCCAAACTTATGAAATTTCTTCCAAAATGCTAACTTCCACAATAGGAGCCAAAATGCTCCCGGGTTATTCAAAACCCGAATCGGGCATATGCCCAAGTCCGAAATCATCATACGAACCTGCTGGAGCCTTCAGATCCTGATTCTGAGGCCGTTTACTCAAAAATCCAATCTTAGTTAATTCTTTCAACTTTAAGCTTCCGAAATGAGAATTCTCTTTCCAAATCAACTCTGAACTTCTCGAAATTCAATTCCGACCACGCGTACAAGTCATAATACCTGAAATGAAGCTGCTCATGGCCTCAGACTACTGAACGACACACTAGGACTCAAAACGACCGGTCGGGTCGTTACATAGAGAAGAGGCCCCAAATTGGGAGCATGTGCGAGAAGGGAAAAGAAATAAATTTGGAAATGAAAGTCTCAATTGTATTGACTCAGCAATGTCGTGTATATATAGTACACAATCAAAAGGAAATCTTAACAAAAGAACTAAACTAATCGACTAACTAACTAATGGAAATGTAACCGGCTTAACTAACAAACTAACTGATTGGTACAACTGCTAAAGCTGCAAGTACAACTACTCTAATGCTACAAATACTAAAGCTATAAATAATGTGATACATCTCAACCCCCCCCCCCCCCCCCCAAGTTGGAAGTGAGGTATCACTGCCAACTTGCTAAGAATGCTGGAATGTTTAATCCATGTGAGGGCTTTGGTGAGAATGGATGCAAGCTGATGATTAGTCCCAATGTGATGTAGAGAAATGAGGCCCCCTTGTAGTTTGTTTCGAACAAAATGGCAGTCGACCTCAATGTGCTTCGTTCGTTCGTGGAATACTGCGTTCCTTGCTATGTGAAGTGCTGACTGACTGTCGCAAAACACTGCAATGGGATTGGAGAATGGGACTATGAGTTCCTCAAGTAACCTTTGCAGCCATACTAACTCACCAACTACTTTCCTGAAGGACCTGTATTCTGCTTCTGCTGATGACAAGGAAATGGTTTCCTGCTTCTTTGATTTCCAGATGATAGGGCTATTTCTCAGCAGGACAATGTAGCCAGTGATTGATTTCCTGGAGTCTGGGCAGGATGCCCAGTCAGAGTCACAATATGCTTTTACCATGTAGTCGACATCTTTGGAAAAGAAAATTCCTAGGCTAGGATCAGCCTTCAGGTATCTCAACAGGTGATCAATATGCTGCCTTTAAATGTGGTTCCCTTGGATGTTGCATAAACTGGCTTAGATGCTGAACAATGAAAGATATATCCAATCTTGTGTTGGTTAAAAAGTTCAGTTTCCCAATCAATTTTCTATAACAGCTAGGATCTGATAGGGGAGCTCCTTCCTTTGCTTTTAGTTTCACATTTGGATCAAGAGGTGATGATAAGGAGCTACAACTGAGACAGTCGTATTCTTTTAGGAGATCAATGGCAAACTTTCTTTGGGAGATAATGACTCCATCATCTTTATAGAGAATTTCCAGTCCAAGGAAATAGTGTAGTCTTCCCAGATCTTTAATTTTGAAACTGTCATGTAAGAATTTCTTCAAAAGCTTTATTTCTTCCTAATTTGTTCCTATGAGTATCACATCATAAACATACACTGGTACATACACCAAAGATGTCCCATTATTTTTGTAGAACAATGAATAATCATGCATAGAATGCTCATAACCTTTGGAGTAAATTACTTCTATTAATTTGGCATACCATTGTCTACCGGCTGGTTTCAGGCCATATAGAGACTTATTTAGCTTACAAACCAGCCCCGATTCAAGGACCATTAACCCAGATGGGATCTCCATAAACACTTCCTCATTCAAATCTCCATGAAGGAAGGTATTGTTTACATCTAGTTGAAACATGTCCCACCCTCTCTTTACAGCCACTACTATAAGTCCTCTCATAGTGGTCATCTTTATCACTGGTGAGAATATTTCTGTGTAGTCTATTCTTTCTTATTGTGTGTAACCTTTTACCACCAAGTAAGCTTTAAACCTTTCAATACTTCCATCGGCTTTATGCTTCACTTTATACACCCACCTACATCCTATAACCTTCTTTTCTGCTAGTAATGGGACCAAGTCCCATGTGTGATTGGCATGTAATGCCTCAAATTCCTGTGTCATAGCTACTTTCCAAGTATGATTAATAGCAGCCTCTTCATAAAGGTTCATTATCATGACAGACACTTTGTATTAAAGACTGACTATCATGGATTAGGGCTTCAGGAGAGACAAAATGATGGTTTGACAGTAATGCATTAAGAGACGGTATACAGCCGTTGGAACGTAGTTTAGGAATAGTATGAATGTAGTCATTTAGGTATGCAGGTGTTTTGGTTTCTCTTTGTGTTCTTCTAAATATAGGAGTGTTCTGATTATCAATTTGAAGTGAATGATCATTTAAAACTGGTAGTGATTGGTCATTAAAACTGGATGTTGAAGGTGAATCTACAAGTGAGTGACTATCAGAACATACAACTGGACTGTTGTAAGGTGATATAGGCGGGACATTAGCAGGTGACAGTTCATTGTCCATGGGACCTGTACCATCTGGATTGTTTTCTACATTGACTTGCACAATACCATTAACATCATCCACAAAATCAACAAAAGGAACACATTTCAGTACAGAAGGAAAATAAGAGACATCTGGAACAATTTCAAAAAGAAAAATGTTTTCATGGAAAGATACATCTCTTGAGACTCGAATTTTCTTGGCAGCAAGACTCAGGACCTTGTACCCTTTGGTTTCAAAGGGGTAGCCTATGAAAACGTGTGGGGTAGCTCTAGGTTCAAATTTATCCCTGTGTACTTTAGGTATTGTCACTACTACAAAAAGGAGCTTTAGCGGCAACTATTTAGTAGCTATAAATTAATTGCTGGTAATTTATTTCCGCAACTCAAGTATTAGCGGCAGATATAATTTAGTCAGGAAAAGCCGATGATTACTGGCATTTAAAAAGAAATGGCCAGCAAAAATTATATTACAAGTTACCGGGAAGAACTTTTCATTATTTCATTTTCCCTCTCATTCCATTTTCTTGGAAAAAGAGGCCCTCACCTATTTCAGCAAAAGGAATTGCAAACGCCCAAATCCAAGAACCTAAATTCTCCACCATGCCCAACTATCCCTTCACTCCCACCTTCTCAGGTTACCATCACGGTATAACCCAACTCACTGCTCTCATTCTTCTACCCCCCCCCCCNTCATAACAGAAACAAGCAAAAGAAGTCAACATGCTAGTTTAAGTATTTAAATCTATAGAAATAATAAAGTATACATAGATGTAGAAAGCTGTAAGTAAACACATTGTGGTGATGCTGAAAATTAAAATTAGGACATACCAGTTTCAAAGAGACAAATAGAGAGAAAGCAGTAGTCTTGTAAAAGCCACAGTGCAGACAAGAAGCAAGAATACTATTATATGTAAGTGAGTATGAGTGCAGAAGAGGTTCTGAATTTCTCTCTTGAGAAATTTCTTGAATTGATGGATCTGTGTTGTTACAGCCCCCTCGGTCATTGTCCCCGTACTGTTCGTACAATTATCTCGCTACTATCATGGTAAGCTCAATTACTCAAAAACTTTCGTTGTTGATATAACATGTAAAGCATTTGATTTATCTATTAAAAAGATTAATTCCAAATCCCTAATTTAAATGGACTAACAAACTTTTATTTTCCTATAATTATTGGTTCAATTGATTGCACAATGCCTCTCAATTTGCTGTATTTTTCTTCTTTCTTGTCTTCAACCACACGAATTTACAATATCACAGGTAAAATTGATTTTGAGGTTATTTAGAAGTGTGCTTATTTTTTCTGTTTTGTTGCTTTGCTTTATATGGATTGTTTTCAACTAGCCGAGTATATTGCGATTGGAGATAAGGTATGAACTTTTGATTGCTTGCTTAATTTTAAGATTGTAATTCAATTCATGGATAATGACTGAAGTACTTTCTATTTGTTATTGTTATATTTTTGTTAGTTTTCATTATTTCTATAGCCAAGTTGCTTAATGCTAAGTGCATATTGTGATTAACTGTGAGTTTTTATATGTATCTGTGTAATTCTTGCTAGAAAGAAAGATATTGCAATTTGTCTAAAAATCGTTAACATAGCTACTTGTCGTGTCACTTATAAAAAAAGAAACAGATACTAGTTTATAAACTACATGCGAATCAGGTTCTTGTTTGAAGTCATTTATTTATTACAAAACAAGTCCCCCTCAGTTACTGCCGTAGTTGGCCCTTTCTTCCAGATCCTCGCTTCTATGAGCCAAATCTTTCTCCTCGGCTTTGTTACTTAAACACTCATCCTCAGCAATCCCTTCCGGTTCAGCAATATTCAGATCTAACATCTTTGCCTCTTCTTGTTGAGAGTCATCTAGAATCGCACATACACTTCAGTGGCTCTTGCAATTACTTATCATTTTACGGATGTGGCTATGATGATAATTGATGGTAAACTGGTACCTTTCCTACCATACTGAATTATTATATCCCATTTGCAATTGGATCGCATAAATGCTCACAGAGCTTCTCTTGTCTTCTTTCTGTTGAGATATAGACAGGATTTTAGACACTTTCATGTTGTTGAATCTTTTTTCTTTATGTTTTGATTAACCAACTTTAATTATAATGTTAGTATTCAGAGAGTATTATAGGATACACATTGGATAATACACTACAATAAAAAAAAAGGCTTTTAACGGTTCTTATGAATTGACACTGTTGTTTTGCTCACTCATTTTCTCTGTTCTTCACAAATCTGAAAATAAAATATCTGATCTAAAGAAGATCGCATAATGCCATTTTTTATATTTCTTATTTCCCTTGTGAATAGGGAGGTGTTGTATCCCATGAGTTGTTTAGTCGTATTGTAGAGTGCTAGGTGAAACTTTAAAATAAGAGATGTTAGGTGATAATTTTTCTTTTTGTCCGTAAAAAGACTTTACATTTTGCTTGCAAATCCTGATGATCACAGACTCCTAAATAATGGGTGTTCTCCTATACACAATTGCAATGGTTGTTATGGTGTTGTAGTTACATGTCTTCTTTCTCAATAGTTACTAAAAATGACTCATTATTCTAGGTACATACTACATAATCATAGTTTCGTGAACCTAAATTACTAATAGATGATTGGAATCCGCAACCCGCAAAGGCAATTTCTATGCATGAGTTCCATACAGAAGGAAACAAACATGTGAAAAATTTAATTTATGAGTAATATCTTACATCAAGTTAACTGTATGAGACTCTAGCTAGATAGAGCCTAAATGTGTAGAAAGCAACAGATTAACTTGTACGAAGTGTAAGGATGATAGATCATTGGACGAGAAGTCTACATGTGCAGTTGTAAGATTTCTTATGCATTTAATCCTTCAAGTTCTATGGGTTTATAATTCGTAAAATCAGTGAAGTTATTAAAGGTTTCAGATTTCTCTTTCAATTTTTCTATACTACTTTTTGTTTCTTCTTTTTGCTACTGCTAGCTTACTGCTTGACCAACAATCAACATTTTGAAGTATTAATGAATAGCAGCAAGTATCTTTGACAAGTTTATGCTGTTTGTTTCTAGACAGAAAATAGAAGGTTGATTGTTGCAACTTTGAAATTAGTTAAGTGATGTTTTTTGTCTACTATAATAATGAAAGGATGTAACTTAGGTTTGGGTCATAATTAGCCGAAAACTCTCCCTTCCATGTCCAATTGAATAAAATAATCTTTTTATTGTGCTACTGCAAGTTTCTGAGGGACTAACATCAGTAACTTGCCTCTGCTGTCTTGAACTGCCAAATAAAGTTGTTCTTCCCTGAATCCATTGAAATGATTTTCTTATAAGCTGATTTGCAAATTCATCATCTTCTTCCTCATGTTAATGCACTCATTTTCCATATTTTTAGCATGGAACTGTACAAATTATATCAAAAAGATAAAATTAAAATACTCACACTATTCACTTCAAAATAATATAACCAACAGAACATGTATACCTGCGGCAGATAAGAAGTGTTTATATGTCATGGTAGCAGCTTGAATTCTTGTCAGATGTTAACTCTTTATATGTTTCCACAATGTTATATCTAAATTGTATTCTAATACTACAAATTTCATTTGCTACATGTCACGACCCCTGTTCACCCTCCGTGAACATGTCGTGATGGCACCTAGTTCCTATAACTAGGTAAGTCTAACAATGCGAAAAAATAACATAACTTGCGGAATAATTAATTAAAACTGAACAACTAAAAGAAATCTGTATATAACTGCCGCTCGGCATATACAACTCAAAATAAATGCGGAAGTCCTACTATAACACCCCAAAACCGGGAAACTCACGGGAACACAAGCTAATGAAAAGTAATATACGGCTCAAATCTCCAGAATTTGTCTAAACAAAAGTACGAAAGAAGGCTAAATACTACAGATAGAGTAAAGAGGGAGACTCCTTGGTCTGCGGACACTGCAGAAGTACCTCAAAGTCTCTGTAGCTCTCCTGGCCTCAAGGATAGTGCGACTGAGATGAAGTACCTGGGTCTGCACATGAAAAACATGCGCAGAAGAGGCATGAGTACACCACAGCGGTACTCTGTAAGTGCCAAGCCTAACCTCGGTTGGGTAGTGACGAGGAAGGTCAGGGCCCTACTGAGAACAATAACAATAATAAATCTTGCAACAGTATGAACTAAGCAGAAATAATGGTTACAACTATGAAGCAAAACAGGCTATACAAGACAACAATCAACACTCAGAAATTTAACATAACACAGAGTAAAACAGCTCAATACCATTACCAACAACGAGGATCTCCCAGAATACCGTCCTGTAGTCCTTTTCATCAACTGTCCAAGGAGCTTCCGGGATACCGTCCCATAGCCCATCATATGAGTACATCCGAAGGATCTCCCGGGATACCGTCCCGTAGTCCAACTATCAATGTGCAGGGGGATCTATCGGGAATCTAACCCGCAGTCCCAAAGTAAATATGCAGGGGGATCTATCGGGAATCTAACCCTTAGTCCCAAAGTAAGCAAACAAGGGGGGGAACTACCGGAATCCCACATCCGTAGTCCCAATATAAATACGCAGTCACAACACGAAGATATTCAGAAATGAAGCTAAAAAATACAAGGCAACAGGTAGTTCTAGACTAACACGCTTCACGTAGTGTAAACAAGACAACTTGTGCAAATAGACAATTTAGAACAACTAAGCATGCTTTTCTAGCTAGCACAGTCCATAATTGAAAATAACTAAAGCAGATAAGAAGAAACTACGTCCAAGTATTTAAAGAAAAACCAGATTTTTTAACGATTGGCTCAAGTACGCGCTCGTCACCTCACGCACAAGGCATTCAATTACCAAATATCATATCCTAAGGGGAAAGGTCCCCCACACAAGGTTAGACAAGCCACTTACCTCAAACCGGCTCCAAATTCAACTTGAAACCACACTTTTGCCACGAGTATCCGACTCCAAATGGCCCAAATCTATTCATTTCAATTACATCTCGTAAATAACATCTCAAGCAACTAATTCTACTATTTAATTTACAGCTAAGACGCAAATTTAGGTAAAATGACCAAAACGCCCCTCAGGCCAACGTGGTCAAAACCCGAGGTTCGAACCAAAACCCGGTTATCCATTCCCCCACGAACCTAAATATATGATTTGTTTTGAAATCGGACCTCAAATTGAGGTCTAAATCCTCAATTTTAGAAAAATCTAGGTTCTACCCCAAACCCCAATTTCACCCATGAAATTCATTGATTTTAAGTGGAAAACATGTTAAATGAGTCCATAAGAAGTGATCCCATTTTTTTCATCGGGTCCGGATAAAGACCAAAGATCTTGAGCGACCGATCCGGCCTTTCCGGCCTCATATGAGAATGGAAAACTGCCTGTTTGAACAGCCTCGGTTAATCCTGTCTTTCTTTGATATAAATGATTGAAAGAATTAAGTAAAAATCGGCTTACAAATGATTTGGAAGAAGTTTTGTCCTTGAAAAATCGCCTATGGGGTTTGGGTCTTGAAAAAATGATGAAAAATGGTGGAAATTCGACTAAGTTATGAAATTGCTGGGCTGCAGATATCGCAATTGCGAACAGGGGTTTACAATTGCGAACCCCGACCAAACGTGGGAAATGCGAAGCTGGGTACGCATTTGCGAACCCTTACTATTTTGCCAGATTTCGCATTTGCGAACATAAAGATCGCATTTGCGATCAACCTAATTTCGCATTTGCGAGCACAAGGATCGCATTTGCGATCAGTGCCCGGAAATCCCTCGTTCGCATTTGCGAGAAATTGGATCGCATTTGCGATCATATGCCCAGGCCCAAGGCTTCGCAATTGCGGTGCATAGCTCGCATTTTCGAGCTCGCAATTGCGAGGCTCATCTTCGCAAATGCGAAGATCACAGAAGACATCATACCAGATTTTTTTCAAGTTCAAAAATGCAATCCGACACCTATCCAGAACTCACCCGAGCCCTCGGGGCTCCAAACCAAATATGCACACAACCTCAAAAATATCCTATGGACTTATCCGTACGATCAAATCGCCAAAATAATATAATATACATCGAATCAAGCCTCAAAACTCATGATTTCTTCCAAATTTTCATAAAACATCAAATTTCCATTTTAAGTCCGAAACACGTCAAACGACGTCCGTTTTCAACCAAACTTTACAGGAAGCGCTTAAATCATATATAAGACTTGTACCGGGCGCCGGAACCAAAATACAGGCCCGATACCATAGTCTTCTAATCACATTTCGTTTCCAATTTCCTTAGTTATTTCTAAAAAATAATTTCACACAAAAATTTATTTCTCGAACTTGGGACCTCGGAATTCGATTCCGGGCATACGCCCAAGTCCCATATTTTCCTACGGACCCTCCGGGACCGTCAAATTACGGGTCCGGGTCCATTTATCCAAAATATTGACCGAAATCAAATTTATTCAATTTAATATCAAAAATTAGTATTTTTCTCACAGAATTCATATTTAAGCTTTCCGGCTACGCGCCCGGACTGCGCACGCAAGTCGAGGCAACCCTAGATGAGGTTTTCAAGGCCTCGGAAGTACAGGATAGTAAGAAAACAAGTGATGACCCCTTTGGATCGTCACACTACATTAGCTAACTCTTTTGTCTTCCTTTTGTCATCCGATGTTCATTCTTAGCCAAAATATTTTGGTTATATTCCAATACTATAACTTGATGTAGGGAGCTTCAACTTAAAAATGATTTGTCTTATCAGAAACTACACTTCAATATCTCCAACCATGATGAATTTAGTAACCCCGTTCGCATGCAGCCCCATTTTCACATTGTTTTGAGAATTCAAAATATATTTAGATGTGTAGACTCACGATGTTTTATACATTACATTCCATCTTTTGACACATTTATTTTATTTTTTTTCAGGTCATTTGTTCGAAAATTTCGCATGTGGAAGATTTCAATATGATGAAGAGTTGCCGAAACTATTTGAAGATATTATTTGATAGGATTAGTTATATCAGTTCAACCAATATAAGTTTATTATAAAGTTGTGACATTAATATTCTGGATTACTACTTTCTTTGGAATTTTGTTTAGATTCAATGAGATATATTATGTTTGAATTAATAGTAATATGTTTTCCAGCTTTTGCCTACCTTCGTTGCCACCAAGAGGCACTCTTTTACTAATAGCGATATTTTTTTGGATTTATTTGCCATTAAAAAGGTCAAAATAAGATATTTATAGGAAGGATACAATAGTCATTCTAATTGCCACAAAAATTTGCCGTTAAAATTATTGACTTTTAATGGCAATTTAATTAATTTATCGGCTATAAAAATGGACACTAAAAGAGCATAATTGGTTTGTTATGTATTGGATTTACCGGCCAAAATACTTCTCGCAAGCAATTACCGGTAAAACAAATGATCTTTAGCGGCAATAAATTATACCCTTTACCAGCTTTTGTGAGAATGGCCGCCAAAGGCTTTGCCGACCCACGTATTGCCGGCTAAATATCATTCGCCGAAAATGGATATAGCGGCTATTGTTATTGCCGCTAAAGATATTTTTTAGTGCCGCTAAAGCCCCTTTTTGTTGTAGTGTGTTGGGTAGCACAAGCATCCATAACTTCTCATTTGGGAATATAGTAGTTTCTTCTTGTATAGGAGATCAAATGGACACTTGTTCTTAAGATATGTCGTGGGCAGTCTATTTATAATGTAGGTTGCTGGAAGCACACATTCTCCCTAGTATTTCAAAGGCAGTTTTGACTGAAATAGGAGTGCCTTGGCTGTTTCAAGTATATACTTGTATTTTCTTTCTACCACACTGTTTTGTTGTGGTGTATATGGACAGGATTTTTGGTGAATGATGCCTTTTAACTGAAAGAAAATGTTAACTTCTGTGTTGGTAAACTCTAGACCATTATCTCTTCTTATGGTCTTTATGGTAGTTTTGAACTGGTTTTCTATCATTAAAACAAAGGATTTGATAATTTGAATTGCATTGCTCTTATAGGTTATGAGATGTGTCCATGTAGTTCAACTGAAATCATCAACCATAGTGATGAAATACTTATAGTTATCATGAGTAGTAGTGTGATAAGGCCCCCAAAGGTCAACATGTAGTAATTCAAAAATGCTACTAGATGTACTGGGTCTCTGGGGAAAGGGCAATCTATTTTGTATGGCCATAGGACAAATGGAGCATACAAAGGGTTGTTTAGAAGAAAAGTTGACAGGTATAGATGCTATTCCCTTCATTTTCATAAAGGGCACATGCCCAAGTCTATTGTGCCACAGAATATCATTCTCATGAGATGTACAAGGATTCAAAGGAACACAATTTTGATCTTTTTTACAGGTGGGGAATTTACAGTAGTACTATTAACAGAAGATGAAGATTTATTCAGAGATGAATTATACACAGATGGAAAGTAGGCATCTTGCATGTCACATGGATGAACAGACAAGCAGGGAACAGAATTGACTGTGACAGAAGAAGAACTTGTATCCTTTTGTTTCAAACATTGAGAGCACAAGAGGTAAAGTCCATCCTTGACTCTACCAATCTCCAGAGGCCTCTTCAGTGAAGGGGCCTGCAACATACAAGCAACATTAGTGAAGAATGCAATTCCTCTGAGATTTAAAGTCAACAAATGAATAGAAAAGAGGTTATATTTGAAAGAAGGGACAAAAAGAACTTTGTGCAACACAATCCTAGGTGCAAGTCTCACACTTCAAATTTCTGTTACTCTAACTTTATAACCATTTGACAATATGACCAACATGGGATAAGGTAGAATAGTGATATCACATATTGAGGATCTATTGAAGGTCATGTGATTTGAAGCCCCTGAATCTAATATCCATGTATCAGTTTTAGATTTAAAGCACCTACATGATAGTTTACCAAAATCAATTGAAGAGGTACAGACTACAATACCTGCAAAGTTTGCAGCTCCAGAGTTCAAGTTCATGTTGTTGGAATTCTCTCCTCCACTATTGGTTTGGAAGTGTTGCAGCAAGCTCATGAGTTGGTCATATTGTTCCTTGGTGAAACTCATTCCCTGATTCTTATCATGGTGTTCACCTCCATCTCCATTACCAGTTACCATGTCAGCCGAAGGACCATGAACATTTGCTACTGTTATTTTTCCTTTATTGAATCTGAAACCTTGATTGGGACATTGGAAGTTTTGATTAGCTCCTTGAAATTTCTGGTTGTGGTTCTGAAAGGACTTGCTAGAACTTTGGAAGTTTTGACGATAACCATAGAGTTTATAGCGTTTCTCTTTGGTGTGTCCTGGCTTTTTGCAATACACACATACTGGACGAGATCTACTATTGGAAGTGTAGTTGTTTCCTGGGTTGTAGTTGGTTCTGAAAGTAGGCTGTTTGGAGGTGTTGACATTCAATGAAGCAGACTCAAACATCAGCTGGTTATTAGGTTTGATTTCTCTTTACTTCTCTTCTTGAATCAGTAAAGAAAATGCTTGGGCCAAGGATGATTAAGGATTCATCATGAGGATGCTTCCTCTCACTACAGTATACACCTCATTCAGTCCCATAAGAAACTGAATCAATCGCCTGCCTTGTTTAGCTTTATGCATATTCTCTTTGGATCCACATGTGCAATGACAGCTACATTGAGTTTTTGCACTTAAGGTGCTGAATTCTTCCCACAATTTCTTCATTCTGGTGTAGTAACCAGTAATGTCTAGTGCTCCTTGTGACAGATCTTTTATCTCCTTTTGAATTTGATATAGCTTCGCACCATTTGTCTGATCATAACTATCCTCCAACTTTTTCCACAACTCAACAGAATCATTGACATACTCCACACTATCAGCAATTTCCTTTCCCAATGAATTTAAAATCTATGAGGTGACCATATCATCACACCTCTTCCATAGTCTATACTTCAGAGACTCTAGATCTGGTTTCGTACAATCTCCATTAATAAACCCTAGTTTGTTCTTAACAGACAGTGCACGAAGCACACTTTGTCTCCAAGACCTATATCCAATCCTATTAAAAGGAACTAGCATTGTCTGATGGATGCATGTATAAAGGACTGCTCGAGTCAATGGTGGACTCTTTGTTTGAGTCCACATCAATGTGTTCGATTTCCTCATCAATAGCCATGAGAGTTACTTAATCAACGGTGTTTGAAAGAAAATGAAGCAGAGAAACAAAAACGACTTACTATGAACCCTAATTTTGCGAAAAGAAAGAATTACCTCCAATTACATGTGTAGATCGAGAAATCGATGATCTACACGAAGTTTGCATAAGACTACTGGATCTGATCGTCCATAGCTCTGATACTATATAAAAAATCAGCAGCGTAATGAATCGATTGAGCTTGAGGTGAGCTCCAATGGTGGAAATGGAGACCTGTAGAAGAGGCCCCAAACTGGGAGCATGTGCGAGAAGGGAAAAGAAATGAATTTGGAAATGAAAGCCTCAATTGTATTGACTCAGCAATGTTGTATATATACAGTACACAATCAAAAGAGAAGCTTAACAAAAGAACTAAACAATCGACTAACTAATTAATGGAAATGTAACTGACTTAACTAACAAATTAACTGATTGGTACAACTGCTAAAGTTGTAAGTACAACTACTTTAGAGCTATAAATAATGTGATACATCTCAATACAATCTTCTTCTGGTGATCTATATGGACGATTGTACGCGGACGCAAATCTAGTTTAACATTTTACTTAATCATGATGTTGGGAATAGATTGACCAATATTTTTACATTTTGGATTTATAAAATTTCTTATTTCAAGGTCTTAGTATTCTATTTTCTTCAAAACCACAGAAGCAATCGTGGGCTCTTCTTGTGTGGGACTTTCTTTAGTTTCAATATTCTCTGGTGTCATCTTTAAATCACCATTTGACTCAAATGCAACTCTGAATGCATGCTGTAGTTGCTATGGTATGATTACCAGCAGACAACATCACATGATTCAATAGATGATGGTGATAATAATGCATTCTTCTCTTTGGACTTGGACGACTATGCTTTTTGAATGGTGTACTTACCTACACCAAGCTTAGTTTAGAAAAACTAAGGTGTACTAGTAGTTAGTAGAGTCATTAAAAACTAACGTTACAAAGTTAAAGGGTTGCAATCATCGTCTTTATTTATTTTCCGTCTTTTATTTCATAATAATAAGTATTCTATTTTGATGGTTGGACATCACTTAGTTTGAGCAGAATAAGAGAACTAGCATATTTAATTCTCACAATTCTTCCAATGTCTATATGTCGCGGATTGCAGACTCCATCGATGTTGAGTTTGAATCTACAACTCTCGGGAGGTTTCTATTAAATGTATGTTGTGTGGAGACTGGAGACTAGCTTTGTCTATTTTGTAAGTTGTCAACAACTTATATTCTAAGTAATAACTTTCTTAGTTGTGATACACAAAAGTAATGGGTTAGAGCGAGAAACTCTCCCTTCTCTCTACAACTTACTTATGTCCCTTTCCTCCTCTATACCACTAAACAATCTTCACCATGGAAATGACTATCGCGCCCCCCCTTTTTCCCTCGCGGGATCCGGCCTCGACACTCTTGGGACAACTCCTTTTCCTTTTGGGAATTGGGTATGATATTTGAAGAGTCGCTACCTAATGGATTAAGGTGTGTTAGGGCACCTAGAGCAAATAACTCGTGTACTAGTTTGCATTACCAGAGATTGGGTAAGGGCTCGAAATTACCTTGAGGGGAAGGTGTTAGGCACCCCTCGAGGTCCACAATAGTGGGTCCCGGCCAAACTCAATTTAAGTGAATTATTCTTATAAGCAGATAAACAAACAGAGATTACTTAAAAACAAGGAGTAAATGGGGTCCTAGGTTTTTTAGCCTATAGGATCACTTCTGTGCAATACTTGGTAATCGTCCCCAAGTTGGGGTGCTAGACATAGTATTAGCGCACTGGTCATCATTTCCTTTACTACCCGATTACCCTCCCCTTAGTTATTACCTAAGTGTTCTAACAACATCGAATACGTACCCAATGCGTGCACTACCCGTCCCTTACCTGTGGCCCTGGAGGTGTTTAAGACCTCTATTTAAGGTGGTTCTAGACTCACCTATGGTGCTTAAAAGGAGAAAACTAAGAGACAAACAAAACAAGTAGGACTGTCACATAAAGATCACTTGAGGGGCTCATATTTACCTCCGCAAATAGGTAGGCAAATGCACGCTACAGCAGTTTTAAAACGATTAGGGTCCTATAGGCAGGATATCTAAATGAGCACAGAATATGCACCAGTTTTATTAGGGCGAGGCAGTGAATACTTATCATTTTGCCTACTGATTTTTTTTATCACTTACTGAATCTGAGCATGTTTCAAGCAGCAAGAAAATCGCAAATTAAAACCCAGGATTTGATTGTCCTACAGGCTTGCCTAAGTGATAACTGGCAGAATCCTGTAGACATGGTATCTAAACGTTAATCAGACCATAATTATGAACCAGTGGTTAAAGCAGGAGGATTTTTTATCCTTTAGACCCTATAGGCATGCTTTCTAGGTGCTGAAACTGATTACAAGCGTTATTTCATGGCATAGAAACTGATTTTTATACATGTTCCCTGTAGTAGTTAAAACTGATTTTAAACATGATTACCTATGGACATTATCTAAGTGAGCAGAATGTCATACAAGTTGATAATTCCAAAAAAAGGATCCTATAGGCATGGTTTCTAATGCACATTAAAACTTGAGGGTATGCATGAGCATGAGTTTTGTCACATAATTGATAAATGTCTTATAACAGGATTTCTAGGATGTAAAGTGGAAATTCAAGACAAATATGAAGACAAGGCCTATAGGCATGATTTCTAATGCATGTAAATAATCTCAGCAGCCCTATAGGCATGATCTCTACCCGATCCCAACAAAGATATATGAGAATCCCTCCCAGCTTTTACTAATAACCCCAATATCGGTTTTACAAAGATTATTATTAAAAACCAATATAACAAATTACACAATGAAAGAACCATTATACTATAGGGAGCCTTCATAGGCCCAATATCAACCTGGAACCAGGCCTTCAAACATAGCACCTCTAAGCATAGTGGTAGCCCATCCATAACACATAAAACTAGTTCCTGGTGTGTCAAAGTTCCCAAGGGCCTCAGGGACTCCGGGCAGTGCTCACACCAGAATCATATATTCAACACTCATTTCATAAGGGATTGGAAAACCAGCCCCAATGTGTCAGAGTTCACAGGAGTCTCATGGACCCTAAGCAGTGCTCACATTGGGGGTGGCAGGACCTTAGTTAACTAAGAGTAGGAGTTGAAAATAATATATGAAAATAGGAGATAGTTTTTTTTAGAAAAAATAGTTTGGATTCCAGAACTGCATAAAAACAGATTACCAAGTTACAAGAACTACAAAAGCACACATTTAGCAGAAGGAGTTCAGCCATGAACTCCAGCAATCAAACAACAGACAGAACAAAGTGACAATTAATTTGAACAAGGTTTCACAGGGCCTTAGTCCATTAGCTATTACTAGGTGAACATATAGGCATATATTAATCAGAGAACAGCATGCTGAGAGCATAGAAATCATGAATTAATCAGGAGCTTGTTAAGGTGAGCACTTAAAACAGGACAGAAAGCATGCTAGTTGAGAAACAAGTAGACAAGTATCCTGGATCAATAGGAACATGCTAAAAGTTACTGATCATACAATCATACAGGAAGGTAGCAGAAGTTGAGAGCATAGAAATCATGAATTAACCAGGAGCTTGTTAAGGTGAGCACTTAAAACAGAACAGAAAGCATGCTAGTTGAGAAACAAGTTGAAAAGTATCCTGGATCAATAGGAACATGCTAAAATGTATTAACCATACTAACATATTGGTCAGGACAAATTCACAGGAGTTTAAGCATGCTAGTTGAAAGAAACATAAGGGAAACAGAGGCATGTTGATATCTACAGCAGATTGACTACATAACATAGTGAATAGGACATGATAACAGAGATAGACATGCTGTTTAAAGGCAGTAAACAGGAAGCACATAGGTTACATTACGTACAAGTAGACATGCTGAAAACAGGAAGCACACGGGTTTAATTACATAGGAGTAGACATGCTGATTAAGAGCAATAAACAGGAAGCACATAGGTCTAATTACATAGAAGTTTGAATGATAGCAGAAGTGGAGACATACCAGTTAGGAGATAGTAACAGGAAAGTGAAGCAAATAGAATCCAAGGGTCTAGCCTTGGCTTTCAGCCGGCCAGACAATGCAACAAACACAAGTAATAGGAAGAGTGTGTATGAATAAGAGCAAGGATTTGTGTGTGTTTCTGTGTTTCTCTATGTCTGTGTTCGTGTGTTTTCAAAAATAGGATGGGGTTTATATAGCAATGAGCGGAGTAAAGCAAATAAGGTAAAGGAAATCAAGAGTTCACAAATAAGGCAAAGAGACCAATCAGTCAATCAATTAGGGCTTAACAAGACCAATTAATAGGCAGGATTCCAGGAAAGACCCTTCAAATTAGGGAGAAGTCAATTAACAGCCAAATTATGATTTTAAATAAGGCAAGAAACAAGTCATAGGCCTTTTATAAGTCGGTTAGAGTAAATCAAAGCCTATAGATCAGGCCAATAGAATAATTAAGGCAAGTAGTACCAATTAGGAGTCACAAATAAGGAAAGTAGGTAAAAATTACAGGAGGTAGCCATCTCAGCAAAACAAAATAATTTCGAACCCCAAATAGTCAAATAATCATCAATTAATCTCTGCTAATTGACGAACAAGGAATAACGGGCAAATATTGAAGCGAACAGTGAAATAATTAAACAAGCAAAGGACTAGAACATAGGCATGAAAGAATCAGTAGAGCTAGTAAAGATAATCGGATTCAAACACATAGAAACTTTAGAACCTTTTTGCAGAGAACTTAAGAGGAAACCCTAGTTTTAGAAAACATTAAAATCGATTAATAATAAGGAAAATAGAAGATTTTTCAAAGAAAATTACCAGATAAACTTAGGATCATCTCAGATCTACAAGGATCTGAACAGACTCAAGTGAAAAGAGATGAGGGTTTTGAAAAAAATTGGAACGAGGCGAGGAAAATCTAGTCCAGAATCGGAGTATAAACCTAAAGATAATACTCACAAACAGCGATGAACATGAAGTAGTTTGTGACGACCCAAAGGGTCATCACCTGTTTTCTCTTTCATTCCGTGCTTCCGAGGCTTTGAAAACCTCACTTTTACTTGCCTCGATTTGCATGCGCAGTTCGGGCGCGTAGCCGGAAAGCTTAAATATGAATTCTGTGTAAAAATTAATGAATTTTAATATTAATATGATTAAAGTTGACTTTGGTCAACATTTTGGGTAAACGGACCCGGACCCGTAATTTGACGGTCCCGGAGGGTCCGTAGAAAAATATGGGACTCGGGCATATGCCCGGAGTCGAATTCCGAGGTCTAGAGCCCGAGTAATGAATTTTTCTGTGAAATTATTTTTCTGAAATTTTTAAGGAAATTGAAAATGAAATTTGATTAAAAGAATGTGTATCGGGCTCGTATTTTGGTTCCGACGCCCGATACAAGTCTTATATATGGTTTAAGCGCTTTCTGTAAAATTTGGTTGAAGTTGGACGTCGTTTGACGTGTTTCGGACTTAAAATGAATATTTGATGCTTTATGAAAATCTCAAAGGAAAACATGAGTTTTGAGGCTTGATTCGATGTATATGATGTTATTTTGGCGATTTGATTGCACGGATAAGTCCGTAAGATGTTTTTGAGGTTGTGTGTGTATTTTTTTAGGAGCCAAGAGGGCTAGGGAGTGTTTCGGAGGTGTTCCGGGAGGTTTTAGAACTTAGTGAAATTGCAGAAAATCTGCAACAGGTGCACAGTAAATTCCTTCATCGCGTTCGCGATATCTCCTTCGCGTTCGCGAAGCTTCAGATTCCTCCCTCCTTCGCGTTCACATCCCTTCACCGCGAGCGCGTAGAGTTATCGAGTTTCTAGGGCCCAGCCCTCCTCCCTTCTTCGCGTTCGCGATGGATGGACCGCGTTTGCATAGGTCTCCAACCCCTTCCCATCGCGTTCGCATACAGGCCAACGCGTTCGCGTAGGCCAAACTCCTTGGACCCCAGTATTTCCTCCTTCGTGTTCGCACCCCTACTCTCGCGAACACGATGCCTGTCTAGACCTACTCATCGCGAACGCGACCCCCATGTCGTGAACGCATAGAGTATTTTCACCCAGCGATTTTTAAGTCATAAAAACAGAACAGTGACGGGTTTTATTCAAAAAATACACGAACCCTTTCTTCTCCAAAGCTTCTAGGCGATTGTTAGGGCATTTCTTCACCAAAGCTTCTTGGGTAAGTATTGTTTAACTTGTCCCCTTCATTTTCCATCATCATTTATCAATTTTCTAAGCCTAAATCATGTAATCTAGGGTTGAAATTGGGGGAAATGGGTAGAGTTAGGGCTTTTCAATTTTCTTTGATTTAGACCTCATTGTGGGGTCGAATTTGAAAACAAATTGTATATTCGGGGCTCGTGGGGGAATGGGTGATATGAAATTGGTTCGAACCTTGGGTTTTGACCAAGCGGGCCCAGGGTCGATTTTTGGAATTTTGGGAAGAAAGCTTAGAAAACCATATTTAGGCATTGGGTTTGATTTGTTTAGCTTATATTAATCTTGTAAAGTTGTTATTTCAAAGATTTGATTGAGTTGGAGCCGAATTCGAGAGGGAAGGCGGTCGTTGTGGATTGATTTAGCCGTGGAAGTTGAGGTAAGTGTCTGGTCTAACTTTGGCTTGAGGGAATAGGAGTAGAGTCTTAATTTCTAATTGCGATTTGTCGAGTACGGTGTATAGGCATGGTGACGAATATCTATACACTGGTGTCGAGCATGACCGTGAGTCCTAAATTGCTAAATTATCGAATTCTTAATTGTTGTTTATGAGGACTTGGTTGGAAATCTTTAACACCGAGCGAGTAATTGTTGAGACTGAGTATTGATTTAATTGTGTTAAGTAGAAATTGAATAAGTTTGGTTATAGCTGGATCTCCCTTGCCCGGATAGTTTATTATATTATCTTGTTCCCTTGCCGGGATTATTTTGTGTATTGTGTTGAAAGAAATGGGATCGAGTGGTACGCCTACCACGTGATGTTATGAAATGGGATCGAGTGGTACGCCTACCACGTGATGTTATGAAATGGGATCGAGTGGTACGCCTACCACGTGATGTTATGAAATGGGATCGAGTGGTACGCCTACCACGTGATGTTATGAAATGGGATCGAGTGGTACGCCTACCACGTGATGTTATGAAATGGGAGCGAGTGGTACGCCTACCACGTGATATTATGAAATGGGATCGAGTGGTACGCCTACCACGTGACATGAGGAAATGAGATCGTGTTGCACTCCTGCAACAAGAGAACATTGAACAAGTGAAAGTGGTTTGTTTTCCCTTATTCTATGTTAGAAGAAATCAGATGTAGTTTCTTCTATTATTCGTGATAATATGTTTTATTTGCTACCCCATAAGCATGTTCCCCTCCCAGTTTTAATTGTTTACTTTCCGCTATTATGTTGTTGTACTTGTATATATATCTGCACAGGTTTATCCGGTAGTCTGGTCTAGCCTCGTCACTACTTCGCCGAGGTTAGGCTAGGCACTTACCAGCACATGGGGTCGGTTGTGTTGATGCTACACTCTGTGCATCTTTTTGCACAGATCACGGAGCCGGAGCAGCTTTTGGACAGCAGTAGTTGATTGGGAGATGAATTCAGTCCAGAGATTTTGAGGTAGCCTTGTTGACGTCCGCATGGTCCGGATTCTCTTCTATCTTTGTCAATCGTTTGTTATCCTTGTACCGGAACAAACAGTATTGTGTTTTATTCAGACCTTGTGTTTAGCATTCTTTAGATGTTCGTTAGTTAGTGACTTCACTCTTGGTTAGAGGTTGTAATTGAATTTCCGCACTTGTTTTCAGTTTATTTATATTTAAAACTTCCGCTTTTATATTAAATGTCTCATTGCCTTAATATTGTCGATGTTTGCCTAAAAGGTTAATAATTAATTGGCTTGCCTAGCTCCTAATAGTAGGCGCCATCACGACTCCCGACGGTGGAAAATTCGGGTCGTGACAAGTTGGTATCAGAGCACTAGGTTACATAGGTCTCACAACTCACGGACAAACTCGGTAGAGTCTGAGCGATCGGTACGGAGACTTCTGTATTTATCCCCCAGAGGCTACAGAGTTAGGAAAATTTCACTTTTGTTCTTTCTTATCGTGCGATTCCGCTTCTCAAATATTGCTTGTCTTTCTACTCTGTTCTTTCGCAGATGGCGAGAACACGTGCTTCCTCTTCTACCGCGCAGCAGCCCGAGCCCCCAGCAGCAGCTCCTACGAGGGCGAGAGGCGGAGGCCGACGGCGTCCGTACGAGACCGACGGTA
>NW_017671314.1:53195-55826 GCF_001879085.1 Nicotiana attenuata
TACTGGACTTCCGTTGACCGGAAGAGTTTGATGCGATTTGGGTCATTGTTGATAGGCTGACCAAGTCAGCGCATTTTGTTCCTGTTGCAACCACTTATTCATCCGAGAGGTTAGCTGAGATCTACATCAGAGAGATTGTTCGCCTTCATGGGGTGCCGGTATCTATCATTTCGGACCGGGGTACGCAGTTTACCTCGCGCTTCTGGAGAGCAGTTCAGCGAGAGTTGGGCACCCAGGTTGAGTTGAGCACAGCATTCCATCCTCAGACGGACGGACAGTCCGAGCGGACTATTCAAATATTGGAGGACATGCTCCGAGCTTGTGTTATTGACTTTGGAGGTTCGTGGGATCAGTTCTTGCCCTTAGTAGAGCTTGCCTACATCAACAGCTACCAGTCCAGCATTCAGATGGCTCCATATGAGGCGTTGTATGGCAGGCGATGTCGGTCCCCAGTTGGATGGTTTGAGCCGGGAGAGGCTCGGTTGTTGGGTACAGATCTAGTTCAGGAGGCCTTGGACAAGGTCAAGATCATTCAGGATAGACTTCGGACAGCTCAGTCCAGGCAGAAGAGTTATGCAGATCGTAAGGTCCGGGATGTAGCTTTCACGGTTGGTGAGCGGGTCTTGCTCCGAGTGTCGCCTATGAAGGGCGTGATGAGATTTGGGAAGGAGGGCAAGCTTAGCCCTAGGTTCATTGGTCCATTTGAGATTCTCGATCGTGTGGGAGAGGTGGCTTATAGACTTGCCTTGCCACCTAGCTTGTCAGCCGTGCATCCAGTGTTTCATGTGTCCATGCTTCGGAGGTATCACGGCGATCCAGCCCATGTGTTAGATTTCAGCACTGTCCAGTTGGACAAGGATCTGTCTTATGAGGAGGAGCCGGTGGCTATTCTAGATCGGCAGGTTCGATAGTTGAGGTCGAAGAGTTTTCCTTCAGTGCGTGTCCAGTGGAGAGGTCAGCCTCCTGAGGCATTGACCTGGGAGTCCGAGTCTGATATGCGGAGCCGTTATCCTCATCTATTCCCCGACTCAGGTACTTCTTTCTTTTGTCCGTTCGAGAACGAACGGTTGTTTTAGAGGTGGAGAATGTGACGACCCAAAGGGTCATCACCTGTTTTCTCTTTCATTCCGTGCTTCCGAGGCTTTGAAAACCTCACTTTTACTTGCCTCGATTTGCGTGCGCTGTCCGGGCACGTAGCCGGAAAGCTTAAATATGAATTCTGTGTAAAAATTGATGAATTTTGATATTAATATGATTAAAGTTGACTTTGGTCAACATTTTGGGTAAACGGACCCGGACCCGTGATTTGACGGTCCCGGAGGGTCCGTAGAAAAATATGGGACTCGGGCATATGCCTAGAGTCGAATTCCGAGGTCTAGAGCCCGAGTAATGAATTTTTCTGTGAAATTGTTTTTCTAAAATTTTTAAGGAAATTGGAAATGAAATTTGATTAAAAGACTGTGGTATCGGGCTCGTATTTTGGTTCCGACGCCCGGTATAAGTCTTATATATGGTTTAAGCGCTTTCTGTAAAATTTGGTTGAAGTTGGACGTCGTTTGACGTGTTTCGGACTTAAAATGAATATTTGATGCTTTATGAAAATATCAAAGGAAAACATGAGTTTTGAGGCTTGATTCGATGTATATGATGTTATTTTGGCGATTTGATCGCACGGATAAGTTCGTAGGATGTTTTTGAGGTTGTATGTGTATTTGGTTAGGAGCCCTGAGGGCTCGGGAGTGTTTCGGAGGTGTTCCGGGAGGTTTTAGAACTTAGTGAAATTGCAGAAAATCTGCAACTGGTGCACAGTAAATTCCTTCATCGCGTTCGCGATATCTCCTTCGCGTTCGCGAAGCTTCAGATTCCTCCCTCCTTCGCGTTCGCATCCCTTCATCGTGATCGCGTAGAGTTATTGAGTTCTGAGGGCCCAGCCCTCCTCCCTTCTTCGCGTTCGCGATGGCTGGACCGCGTTCGCATAGGTCTCCAGCCCCTTCCCATCGCGTTCGCATACAGGCCAACGCGTTCGCGTAGGCCAAACTCCTTGGACCCAAGTATTTCCTCTTTCACGTTCGCACCTCTACTCCCGCAAACGCGATGCCTGTCTAGACCTACTCATCGCGAACGCGACCCCCATGTCGCGAACGCATAGAGTATTTTCACCCACCGATTTTTAAGTCATAAAAACAGAACAGTGACGGGTTTTATTCAAAAATTACACGAACCCTTTCTTCTCCAAAGCTTCTAGGCGATTGTTAGGGCATTTCTTCACCAAAGCTTCTTGGGTAAGTATTGTTTAACTTGTCCCCTTCATTTTCCATCCTCATTTATCAAATTTCTAAGCCTAAATCATGTAATCTAGGGTTGAAATTGGGGGAAATGGGTAGAGTTAGGGCTTTACAATTTTCTTTGATTTAGACCTCGTTTTGGGGTCGAATTTGAAAACAAATTGTATATTCGGGCTCGTAGGGGAATGGGTGATATGAAATTGGTTCGAACCTCGGGTTTTGACCAAGCGGGCCCGGGGTCGATTTTTGGAATTTTGGGAAGAAAGCTTAGAAAACCATATTTAGGCATTGGGTTTGATTTGTTTAGCTTATATTAATGTTGTAAAGTCGTTATTTCATAGATTTG
>NW_017671314.1:56906-62122 GCF_001879085.1 Nicotiana attenuata
TTGTTTACTTTCCGCTATTATTTTGTTGTACTTGTATATATATCTGCACAGGTTTATCTGGTAGTCTGGTCTAGCCTCGTCACTACTTCGCCGAGGTTAGGCTAGGCACTTACCAGCACATGGGGTCGGTTGTGCTGATGCTACACTCTGTGCATCTTTTCGCACAGATCACATCGCCGGAGCAGCAGCTTTTGGACAGCAGTAGGAGCGTTGGGAGTTGACTTCAGTCCAGAGATTCCGAGGTAGCCTTGTTGACGTCTGCATGGCCCGGAGTCTCTTCTATCCTTTCTTCGTTTGTTGTCCTTGTATCGGAACAAACAGTATTTTATTTTATTCAGACTCTGTTTTTAGTATTCAGTAGACGTTCGTGAGTTAGTGACTCCAGTCTTGGGTAGAGGTTGTAATTGAATTTCCGCACTTGTTTTCAGTTCATTTATGCTTAAGACTTCCGCTTTTATATTAATTATCTCGTTGTCTCAATATTGTCGATGTTTGCCTAAGAATGTATATAGTTAATTGGCTTGCCTAGCTCCTATTAGTAGGCGCCACCACGACTCCTGAGGGAGGGAAATCCGGGTCGTGACATAGTTTCATCGAAAAAGTGAAGAGTCTAGGTCGACTCTGAGTTGAATCTCTTCGAGATTCCTTCAGATAACAGCAAAATCGAACAACCAGTAGAGGTAGGAATCTAGATAAGGCAGTAAATCACCAGATCACCCCATATCTGGTCAAGAATCGAAGGGGTTTGGGGGAATTTTTGAGTGACGACGCTCTAGGCTTTGAGAGTGTCTGAGAGAGAAGAGATGAGGAGAGGATTTGGGGGCAGCGGGATTAGAGAAAATGAGTAGGGTTTTGGGGGGTTAGGGATATTAAAAAAGGAAAGTTTTGTCCTGGACCGTTTATCTTCTGAGATCAACGGCCAGGATTACATCCGGGGTTGGGTTTTAAAAAATGGGTCAGGGTTTGGGTTAGATTTAAGTGGGTTAGGGTAGATTGGGTTAGCTTTTAATTAAATTGGGCTGGGGTATTTTAAATGGGCTAGGGGTCCGAATTTAAACATAATTAAAGAGGCTATTTGTTAAATACCCAATTAATTGATAAAATAATTTGTAAAAATAATTAATTAAATGATAAAAAATAATTTTTATGCATGAAGATGATTTAAAATATTACTTAGTATTATAAAAATATAAAACGTTATTTTCTTATGAAATAAGGTAATTATGCACACATGGGCTATTATTGCAAAGTTATTGCGATTATAACCCTAACATGTACATATGTCACGACCCCAGTTCGCCCTTCGTGAACATGTCGTGATGGCACCTAGTCCCTACGACTAGGTAAGCCTAACAACGCGGAAATAACATAACTTGCGGAAACAATTAATTAAACTAAACAAAGTAGAAGGAAAACTGTATGTAAGTGCCGCTTGGCATATACAACTCAAAAACGCGGAAGTCTACAATATCATCCCAAAACCCGGAAACTCGCGGGAACACAAGCTAACGGAAGGTAATGCACTGCTCTAACTCCAGAATGTCTAAAACAACAGTACGAAAGGAAAAGCCAACCGCTATAGCTAGAATAAGATAGAGACTCCTGGTCTGCGGACGCGGCAGATGTACCTCGAAGTCTCTGCTAGATCTCTCCGCCTCGAGGATGATACGCCTGGGTAGAGCTACCTGGATCTACCCATGAAAAATATGCGCAGAAAGGGGCATGAGTACACCACAGCGGTACTCAGTAAGTGCCAAGCCTAACCTCAGTTGGGTAGTGACGAGGAAGGTCAGGGCCCTACTGAGGTTAAACAATATAATATGAATTAAAAGTATGAAAACAGGCAGTAATAATGAGTACAACAATGGAATAAGACAGGCTAAATAAAGCATTAACAATTACACAAGGAACGGAGTAAGCACGGAATATGTACAGCTCAATACCAATGGTAACAATGAGGATCTCCCAGGATACCGTCCTGTAGTCCTTTTCTCAACTGTCCAGTGGATCTCGCGGGATACCGTCCCGTAGTCCATCATATGTATATATCCGAAGGATCTCCTGGGATACCGTCCCGTAGTCCAATTATCAATGTGCAGGGGGATCTATCGGGAATCTAACCCACAGTCCCAAAGTAAATATGCAGGGGGATCTATCGGGAATCGAACCCGCAGTCCCAAAGTAAATAGGCAGGGGGATCTATCGGGAATATAACCCGCAGTCCCAAAGTAAACAAACAAGAGGGGGGGGAGCTACCGGAATCCCACATCCGTAGTCCCAATGTAAATACGCAGCCACCACAAGAAGATATTCAGAACTAGAGTACAAAAACACAAGGCAACAAGTAGTTCTAGCCTAACATGCTTCACGTAGTACAATCAAGGCAACTTAAGCAAATAGGCAATTTAGGTCAGCTAAGCATGCTTTTCTAAACTAACACAGGCTATAATTGCAAGTAGAATCTATATGGAGATCCAACGCCCAACGATCTTCACTTTATGCAAAGTTCCACTTCTTCGTTCCCTTCTGCTAGTAGCACTTCCTCAACTAGGTCAGACGCGCAAAGCGCTCCACCTGAGTTAACTCAGTTATTTGATGGCATCTGCCAAAAGAGCACGGAGTTGCTTCGACTCAGAGGTAGGGAATTACCTCCGGAGTGGAACATAGCAGATCTTATTCAGGCTGTTATGGGAGACGAGGCTTTTCTAATTCTATACACATTTTGTAGAACTTATGCCCCTCCTCTCTTTAAGTAGAATCAGGCTGAGCGATCTACCATCTTTATCACATTTCTTTGTCTTCCAAGTCAAAAATAGTTTAGTTCTAAACTCCTTTCTTTTCCCATTTAGCTTTTATTGTTTGTTTGGGTTTGTAACTATGTGACCACTAGAAGTGGAAGAGCCGCACAATATTTTATGATTTTTCGGAGGAATTTATAGCATCCATCTGCTAACGTGTAATGTGCTGCCTGGTGACAAATCACCAACTCAGGAGTCCTTGAAAGCCTTGATCTACGGAACTGACATATACTTGTGCCCAATGCATGCATCATCAGAAGTGGCACACAAAATATTCTCATCACTGAGGCCATACAAATAGAACATTCCAGAAGCTTCTAGAGACCGGCGCCTGGGTACGGCAATTGAGGTTGCTCCTCCTATAATTCAAGGGATAAAGCAGGTAAGAAAGAAACTCAGTCTAAATATTTAAAGTAAAACCGGATTTTCAACAATTAGCTCAAGTACATGCTCGTCACCTCACGTACAAGGCATTCAATTACCAAATATCATATCCTAAGGGGAAAGGTCCCCCACACAAGGTTAGACAAGCCACATACCTCAAACCGGCTCCAAAATCAACTCGAAACCACACCTTTGCCACGAGTGTCCGACTCCAAATGGCCCAAATCTATTCAATTCAATTACATATCGTAAATAACATCTCAAGAAACTGATCCTACTATTAAATTTAAAGCTAAGAACGAATTTAGGTAAAATGACCAAAATGCCCCTCAAGCCAACGTCTCGAAATCGGATAAATTTTACATTTTCAGAACCCTCGTACTCTCACGAGTCTAACCATATAAAAATCTCTCAAATCGGAGGTCAAACACCCACTCAAAACTCAATAACTTGGTCTATGAAGTTTTACCCATTTTTCATTTAAAAATCCAAAATTAAGGAGGAATTCGTGATTAGATTAGTGGGTTTTAAGCGTAAGAGAGTAGAGAATCGTTACCCAGTCGTTGCCCTCGAAAATCCCTCGAAATTTCTCCCAAATCCGAGCTCCCAAGCTTGTGTTTCGATAAAAATGGCTAACCCTCGGTTTTGAAGTGTTTATAACTGCCCAGTCATTTAATGCATCTCGAACGCGGAAGTAGGCTCGCGTTCGCGAGGAAGAAAAAGTGAAGGCTGTAAAATTGCCCTTCGCGAACGCGTGGAATGGTACGCGAACGCGAAGGCCTGGACTGGCAGTGCTACGCGAACGCGACAAGAGTCACGCGAACGCGAAGAAATAAATGGGCTCAACCCCCCCTCCCCAGGGCCAAATTGAACTATGCGAACGCGATGGGGAGGCTGCAAACGCGAAGGAGGAAATTACAGGGCTTCGCGAACGCGGGTCGCTGAACGCGAACGCGATGAAGAAATTTGTCCTCCTCCCAGATTACACTACGCGAACGCGTGGAGGAGGACGCGAACGCGAAGAAGAAGAAGGTCAGAGCTACGCGAACGCGATAGGAGCGTCGCGAACGCGAAGAAGGAATTGGACCTGCAACTGCTGAAGGATTTTCTGCAACATTTCACAACTCCAAAATGCTCCGTTGAGCACCCGAAAAACACCCGAGGCCCCCCGGGACCTCAACCAAACCTATGGACATATCCCATAGCATCATTCAAACTTGTACCAACCGTTAAACCACCTAAAACAATGTCGGAAACTCGAATTAACCAATGATTTAAGCCTAAGAACTTCAAATTCTATCAAAACACGATTTCGATCAAAAACCTAACCAAACCTCGTCCGAATGACCTGAAATTTTACACACACATCCCAAATGACATGACGGAGCTACTGCAACTTCCGGAATTCCATTCCGACCCTCGGATCAAAATCTTACTATCGGACCGGAAACTTCAAAAATTCAAACTTCGGCATTTCAAGCCTAAATCAGCTACGGACCTCCAAAACACATTCCGAACACGCTCCCAACCTTAAAACACCTAACAGAGCTAACGGAACCATCGGATTTCCATTTCGAGGCCGTCTTCACACTGTTCCAACTACGGACAACTTTCCAACACTTAAGCTCTCATTTAGGGACTAAGTGTCCCAAAACTCACCGAAACCCAACACCGAACGTCCCGGCAAACCAAAATAGCATAAATGAACTTAGGGGAAGCAGTTAATAGGGGATCGGGGCGTTAATTCTTAAGACGACCGGCGGGTCGTCACATCCTCCTACACTTAAACATTCGTTCGTCCTCGAACGAGCATAAAGATATACCTGAAGTAGTGAAAAGATGAGGGTAACTGCTGCGCATATCCTGCTCGGTCTCCCAGGTCGCCTCCTCGGTCGGCTGACCCCACCATTGAACCTTTACTGAAGCAATGTTCTTTGACCTCAACTTTCTGATCTGCCTGTCCAATATAGCCACTGGCTCCTCAACATAGGATAGATCCTTGTCCAACTGGACTGAACTGAAATCCAACATGTG
>NW_017671314.1:62921-74228 GCF_001879085.1 Nicotiana attenuata
GTATACCTGGCATAGCCAGCGTCATGGTCTTGGCGTGACAATCAAGAATAGCATAATGGGGCGACAACCAGTCCAAGCCCAAGATAATATCAAAAACAACCATGGTGAGTAACAATAAATCCGCTCTGGTCTCAAAACCACGAATAGTAACCAAACATGACCGATAAACGCGGTCCACAACAAGAGATTCTCCCTACAGGAGTAGAAACATAAACAGGGAAACTCAAGGAATCCCGAGGTACACTCAAATGCGGAGCAAAATAAGAAGACACATAAGAATAAGCGGAGCCTAGATCGAATAGAATCAGCACGCCTCTATAACAAACCATGACAATACTTGTGATGACAGAATCGGAGGCAACAGCCTCGGTACGGGTAGGTAGGGTAGCAACTGGGGCTGTAACCATGGCCTGAGAACTCTGCGGGGCACGCTGTGGTGGAGAAATCTGTGGAGGTGCACTCCTCCCAAGTCTAGGGCAATCCCTCACTACGTGGAGTGTGTCACCACACTCAAAACAAGCTCTGGGAGGACGTGGCAGTGGTAACTGTACGACACGGGTACGCCGAGACCCCTGAACACCTGAAACCCTGTGTGAAATCTGAGATGCAAACTGAGCTGGCTGACCCCAAAAACCTCTACCATGCCGTACTCTTCCTCCAAAATAAGGGCCAGCGGGCTACGAGGTCTACTCACTCCTTTGTACTCTCCCTCCTGACCTCATCTGTCCTCTCTCTCCTGGACCTACCTGTCCCCTACTTGGCGAGAGGTCCTCACCACCCACTGAACTGGGACCACAGGCTGTGTCGCCATGACACCCGGAACCTGACCAATGGGAACTCGCTGCTCTGGAGTGGGGGTGGCGGGAGTCTGGGTCCCTCCCCCGATCTGTGAAGTAGTCAGTACAACCTGAATCAATCCCGTCTGAATCAATGTACCAAACATGCTCAGGAACTGTGCCAAAGTCTCCTGAAGGGCTGGAGTANCGCGACCAGGTGCCTCGGACTCCGGCTAGATCTGCTGGTGGTACCTCGGCGGCAGCTCGCGCAGGTGCTCTCGCTGCACCAGGTGCGCGTCCTCGGCCTTTACCCCGGCCCCGGCCTCTGACGGCTGCAGTAGGGGGCGCGGGTGCCTGATCATCTCGAGTAACACGTGTCCTCACCATCTGTGAGAGAATAGAAGGCAGAAGTTTAGGATTGTTATGTCAAAAATCTCGCACGACAGGGAATCAAATGAAGTGAAATTTTCCTAACGGTTACATAGCCTCTCGTAGATAAGTACAGACGTCTCCGTACCGATCAGCGAGACTCTAATAAATCGGCTTGTGTTCCGTGACTCCTATGAACCTAGAGCTCTGATACCAACTTGTCACGACCCCAGTTCGCCCTCCATGAACATGTCGTGATGGCACCTAGTCCCTACGACTAGGTAACCCTAATAATGCGGAAATAACATAACTTGCGGAAACAATTAATTAAACTAAACAAAGTAGAAGGAAAACTGTATGTAAGTGCCGCTTGGCATATACAAATCAAAAACGCGGAAGTCTACAATATCATCCCAAAACCCGGAAACTCACGGGAACACAAGCTAACGGAAGGTAATGCACTGCTCTAACTCCAGAATGTCTAAAACAACAGTACGAAAGGAAAAGCTAACTGCTATAGCTAGAATAAGATAGAGACTCCTGGTCTGCGAACGCGGCAGATGTGCCTCGAAGTCTATGCTAGATCTCTCCGCCTTGAGGATGATACGCCTGGGTAGAGCTACCTGGATCTGCACATGAAAAACATGCGCAGAAAGGGGCATGAGTACACCACAGCGGTACTCAGTAAGTGCCAAGACTAACCTCGGTTGGGTAGTGACGAGGAAGGTCAGGACCCTACTGAGGTTAAACAATATAATATGAATTAACAGTATGAAAACAGGCAGTAATACTGAGTACAACAATGGAATATGACAGGCTAAATAAAGCAATAACAATTACACAAGGAACGGAGTAAGCACGGAATATGTACAGCTCAATACCAATGGTAACAATAAGGATCTCCCAGGATATCGTCCTGTAGTCCTTTTCTCAATTGTCCAGTGGATCTCCCGGGATACCGTCCCGTAGTCCATCATATGTATATATCCGAAGGATCTCCCGAGATACCATCCCGTAGTCCAACTATCAATGTGCAGGGGGATTTATCGGGAATCTAACCCGCAGTCCCAAAGTAAATATGCAGGGGGATCTATCGGGAATCGAACCCGCAGTCCCAAAGTAAATAGGCAGGAGGATCTATCGAGAATCTAACCCGCAGTCCCAAAGTAAACAAACAAGGGGGGGGGAGCTACCGGAATCCCACATCCGTAGTCCCAATGTAAATACGCAGCCACCACAAGAAGATATTCAGAACTAGAGTACAAAAATACAAGGCAACAAGTAGTTCTAGCCTTACATGCTTCACGTAGTACAATCAAGGCAACTTAAGCAAATAGGCAATTTAGGTCAGCTAAGCATGCTTTTCTAAACTAACACAGGCTATAATTGCAAGTAGAATAAAGTCGGTAAGAAAGAAACTCAGTCTAAATATTTAAAGTAAAACCGAATTTTCAATAATTAGCTCAAGTACGCGCTCGTCACCTCACGTACAAGGCATTCAATTACCAAATATCATATCCTAAGGGGAAAGGTCCCCCACACAAGGTTGACAAGCCACTTACCTCAAACCGGCTCCAAAATCAACTCGAAACCACACCTTTCCACGAATGTCCGACTCTAAATGGCCCAAATCTATTCAATTCAATTACATATCGTAAATAACATCTCAAGCAACTGATCCTACTATTAAATTAAAGCTAAGACGCGAATTTAGGTAAAATGACCAAAACACCCCTCAGGCCAATGTCTCGGAATTGGATAAATTTTACATTTTCAGAACCCTCGTACTCTCACGAGTCTAACCATACAAAAATCTCTCAAATCGGAGGTCAAACACCCACACAAAACTCAATAACTTGGTCTATGAAGTTTTATCCATTTTTCATCCAAAAATCCTAAATTAAGGAGGAATTCGTGATTAGATTAGTGCATTTTAAGCATAAGAGAGTAGAGAATCGTTACCCAGTCGTTGCCCTCGAAAATCCCTCGAAATTTCTCCCAAATCCGAGCTCCCAAGCTTGTGTTTTGATAAAAATGGCTAACCCTCGGTTTTGAAGTGTTTATAATTGCCCAGTCATTTAATGCATCGCGAACGCGAAAGTAGGCTCGCGTCCGCGAGGAAGAAAAAGTGAAGGCTGTAAAATTGCCCTTCGCGAATGCGTGGAATGGTACGCGAACACGAAGGCCTGGCCTGGCAGTGCTACGCGAACACGACAAGAGTCACGCGAACGCGATGAAATAAATAGGCTCAACCCTCCCCCCCCCCCCCCAGGGCCAAATTGAACTATGCGAACGCGATAGGTAGGCTGTGAACGTGAAGGAGGAAATTACAGGGCTTCGCGAACGCGGGTCGCTGAACGCAAACGCGATGAAGAAATTTGTCCTCCTCCCAGATTACACTACGTGAACGTGAGGAGGAGGACGCGAACGCGAAGAAGAAGAAGAAGAAGGTCAGAGCTACGCGAACGCGATAGGAGCGTCGCGAACGCGAAGAAGGAATTGGACCTGCAACTGCTGAAGGATTTTCTGCAACTTTTCACAACTCCAAAATGCTCCTTGAGCACCCGAAACACACCCGAGGCCCCCCGGGACCTCAACCAAACCTATGGACATATCCCATAACATCATTCAAACTTGTACCAACCGTTAAACCACCTAAAACAACGTCGGAAACTCGAATTAACCAATGATTTAAGCCTAAGAACTTCAAATTCTATCAAAACACGATTTCGATCAAAAACCTAACCAAACCTCGTCCGAATGACCTGAAATTTTACACACACATCCCAAATGACATGACAGAGCTACTGCAACTTCCGGAATTCCATTCCGACCCTCGGTTCAAAATCTCACTATCGGACCGGAAACTTCAAAAATTCAAACTTCGGCATTTCAAGCCTAAATCAGCTACGGACCTCCAAAACACATTCCGAACACGCTCCCAACCCTGAAATCACCTAACAGAGCTGACGGAATCATCGAATTTCCATTCCGAGGCCGTCTTCACATTGTTCCAACTACGGACAACTTTTCAACACTTAAGCTCTCATTTAGGGACTAAGTATCCCACAACTCACCGAAACCCAACACCGAACGTCCCGGCAAACCAAAATAGCATAAATGAGCTTAGGGGAAGCAGTTAATAGGGGATCGGGGCGTTAATTCTTAAGACGACCGGCCGGGTCGTCACAACATATGGCTATTAATGAAATACTCAAAGCTTAGTATAAATATAAATGATGAAATTAAGCAATAAAATTATCATAAAATCGTTTGTAATGCAATTAGTAATTACTTATATACTAAAATTCTAGAATAAATCAATTAAAATACCTTTATATTACAGAAAAATTATGAAAAAATACTGGTTAATGCTCATGCACTATTTTGAAAGTATATATGAATTTTAAAAATATATGAGGGAAAAATTGAGTATCAACAATGACCATCACCAACCCTTCGCCGGAACCACCTGATTTGAGCACCATGCATATTGATACACCAGTGTCACCCAACAATACCTCCATAAACATGAAACAATCCTTCATGAACACCCTACCTTCACACAACCAAATTCACCATTTACAGAGTACTTGTCACACAACCCACTCACATATTGACTTCTCCGATGAAACCACCAATGACTACCAACATGACACCTTTATTCCTTTAACGTCAACTGACAAAACTCGCCTATATTCCCCATGGAAATCGTCCGTCATAGTCAAAGTGTTTCGTCGAAAAGTCGAGCATCAAACACTACGCAACAAATTATGTACCCTATGACAACCTACAAAAGACTTACCACTAATAGATCTAGGCTCGGACTTCTTCCTCATAAAATTCCAAAAGGAAGAGAATATGAACAAAGCACTCCATGAAGGACCTTGGTTCATATTTAATTATTTCCTCTCAGTGCGTACGTGGGAACCTAAGTTCATCGCCTTTAATGCCCAACTTACTTACTCAGCAATTTGGATACGACTACCAGAATTACCTACTGAGTTCTATGACTTCCACATCCTTCAAAGAGTTGGATCCAAAATTGGTACCCTCCTCAAAATTGATATTTGTACATCGGCCACCACTAGAGGCAGGTACGCACGTATCTGTATTTAAGTACCCATGGAACAACCTTTAAAAACACATGTATTCATTGGCACGCATCGACAACAAATCCTCTACGAAGATCTCAACCTGCTATGCACCATTTGTGAAAGGTTGGGCCACAACAAAACTCTTTGCACATTTAAACCATTAACTTTCCAACCGAGCCCATTTCATGTACACTCATCCCCCACCACCATACCCCTGCTTGAAAAACAACCCCTTCAAACAAATGAACTCCAAAATCCACAATCCTCTATCACCAGTGAATGGAAAACAATTACTTTTCCCTCAAAAACTAAATACAAAAGCCCACCCCACGGGAAAGGCCCTATGACTTCACGTGACAAAGAATCACCAAATTTTGGACACTCACACATCAATTCAATGGCGGCTACTACGCTGGACCCCATAGGTACGCCCTCAAACGAACAACTCCCAACCCTTGGCCCCCTAACAAACAGAAAAGACCTAACTACCCTCCCCAAATTTTTTTAATAATTCCACCTTAGAACTTATAGAGGAAATTGAAGATATACCTATGTTGGACTCCAACCCGATGACATTGAGCCCAAAGACACACCCTCACCAGCCCACTACGTCTCTCACACCCAAAGCCCACACCTAGTTAAATCTGCCCAACATAGGTATAGCCTCACCTTCTCATTCCATAGTACACCAATCTACTAATTATCCCTCCACGTCAATTTGTTCGACCACGATGATAAGCCACATGGCACACGCCTCTGACACTAAATATTACGACGACACATCAACCCAATTGCTACAAACAACTATACTACCCAAATCTACCCAACCCAATTCCCTATATGATAATAGGCCTGTGACAGCTACTCTGCCAAGCTCATTACCATTATCTGAATCTTCTACTCCAAATACCTCTCATCTAATAGCCCAGCACACTCAATTCAATACACATGCAACACAGCCACGTGACTTTCCTTCACAAAGAGCTTCATCATCAATTACCCCATCTAATCAACCGCAACCGTCAACCACTCAAATAAACCATACATTTTCCGTTCCATCATTACTCCCCATTTCTAACATTACAACCTCTACTACAAGTAAAGCTACTATCACAATTAAAATTCACTCAAATGAATTGCATGCCCTTAAATTTACAACACAGGAGGACACTCTACTTCACAAGCACCTACTTACTCCAACACCCCATCACCTTGAACACACTCACCATGCAACCGTCGAACCACCCTTCACATCACCCCCCACCAATCTACATCACTCAATACCCAGCAATACATATATACCCTCAATCTTGGATGGAAATGAGCCTTTAGGAACATGCACTCACCTTCACAATGGAGATCGACGGGCAAGATGTGATCATCATGATCCAAACCCAGTAGACATAGCACAAATAGTGACGGAGGAATGAGGATGGCGGTCGACCTTTACAACCAGTATTTATGGGCTATGCACCCACCCTCGGCAATGCACAACTACCAGTACCACACACCACTACCACCTTTATATCACCAACAAGAGATGCACCACCAGTACAACAATTACCCACCACCACCACAACCAACAGAACTACCCTTCTACCCTCCTCAACTCCCACCATATTCCATAGTTCCGTGGACTCAACCCAAGTCACCCTCAGTATCCCAACACCACTACATGCAAAAGCATCACCATATCAACTAGTGACTCCACCAATAAGCCCAATACCACCAACCCCAGCCAATCCCAACGCACTAGACAAAATCGAACAACTCGAGGTAGCAGCAACAATGGCAGACAACAGGGAAACACGACCAATGCTCTGCCTCCTCAACAACAACAAATCTTACATCCTCGAAGAGCAGTATGCAAGAAAAGTAGTAATAATTTGCCCAATGGAACTAAGAAGTTTTTCCCTAAATATTCGTCCAACAACCAATCCAAGGATGGGTAAATATGGACTAGTGATGATACCATTGATGACAATAACGACGGCAACACGGGTGGAGGGGACCCAGAACCTGCCACCATCACCCTCCCACAATAAAGAAATGCAGTTAATCTCTGGAATTGTAGAGGAGCCCACTAACAGGATTTCAAGAGAAATTTTCGACTCTACTTAAATATCATCAACCTGCACTCATGGAACTGTTGGAGACTCATCTCCAATTCCATGATCACTTGAAAGAAGAATTTGGCTTTACCAACATGGCACATGCACTGGCGGAAGGACACTCGGGTGGTATAGCACTACTGTGGCATGAGGATCTTTTACAGCTTGAACAAATAGTGGTTACCTTTCAAGCAATTTATTCCATTGTCCATGTACCATCAAACCCTACTACTTGGCTATTTTCAGTGATATATGCAAAAAATAATTTACATGCACGTTCATTCTTATGGTCTAACGTAATGGTCTTGCATGACACTATTCATATGCCTTGGTTAATTGGAGTGGATTTTAATGAAGTAGTCTGTGCGATAGAAATATTTGGAGGAAACCCTATAAATAATACTAGATGTGATAAATTCCTCCAATGGCTCAATCATTGCCAATTATTAGACTTAGGTTTTAAAGGTAGTCGCTATACCTGGACCGACAAATGTTGCCTAGCAAACAAAATACTAGAATGACTCAATAGGTATGTTTGCAATTATGACTGGCTTAACTTTTTTCCAGAAGCAAATGTACAACATTTACCTCAAACACACTCAGATCATTGTCCCTTATTAATCAACTTAAAACACACTTTTCACCGGAAAAAAGTATTCCGATTTGAAACAATTTGGACCTCACACCCACACTTTCCCAACCTAATCAACCGTAATTGGACTCCTAATAAGGGCCTACTACAGGCCATAGAAGACTTCACAGAAGAGGTTCAGGAATGAAACCAAAATACTTTCGGTAACATTTTTAAAAAACAAAAGAATTTATTAGCCCAAATAGCTAGCATCCAATCCTCCCCTAGTTACCCCACAAGCCTCTTCCTCCAATATCTGGAAATTGATCTTATTAATAATTATAATAATTTACTCCGGTTTGGAGAAGACTTTTGGCAACTAAAATCGCGTATCAACTGGCTTCAACAAGGCAATGCGAACACCAAATTTTACCACCTCACTATTCTTCAACAAAGGAGACGAAATCGTATAACAGTTCTCAAAGATTTAGGTGGTAATTGGATTCTTGAACAATCTCAAGTCAATAATATGATACGTCACTATTACCAAAACTTATTCACCACCACCCAAACCCAATCCACAAAGTCTCATGATACATCTCCATATAGAACACTGACTTCCATGGATCACACCACTCTGACTCGCCCTCTTACCCCTAAGGAAATATTCCAGGCCATAAACTATCTCTAACCACTCAAAGCTCCAGGTCCAGACGGTCTACACCCTATCAAACCTACTGGCCCCAAATTGTCCATTCAGTGATAGACTTCTGTAATGACGTTTTCACTAATCAGCGTATCCCACCACAAATTAACAAGACCTATATATGCCTTATCCCCAAGGTTAAACATCTTCAGACCATTACTCAATACCGGCCAATTGGCCTTTGCGATATCTATAAAATTATTACCAAAATAATAGTTTCTAGACTCAAGCCTATTATAATTAAAATAATTAGCCCCGAGCAGTCTGCTTTTTTAAAAGAAAGACAAGCTTCGGATAATGCCTTAATAGTCCAAGAAATCCTTAATTCCTTTCGTATAAAGAAGGGTAAGTATGCTAGTTTCTTACTCAAGCTCGACCTAGAAAAAGCCTTCGATAAAATAGAATGGAGTTTCATCATAGAAACTTTGCACTTCTTTAATTTTCTAAGCCAATTCATAAACTTAATTATGTCATGTATCAATACCTCTTCCATTCTAAATTGTCATCTGACACCATACTTCTCACCCACAAGGGGCATTCGCCAAGGTGACCCCTTATCTCCCTACATTTTCATCTTATGTATGGAACGTTTATCACGAAAAATTCATGATTTAGTTGACTACCAAAAATGGAAGTCTATAAAGATCTCAAGAAATGGCCTAGAAATTTCTCGCCTACTGTTTGTCGATGATATTACATTAACTTTCGGGTTAACCACTACAAGTGTCCACTTTATTATAGATACTCTTAATCAATTCACACAAAAATCAGGACAAAGCATTAATTTTATTAAGTCAAAAATTTATTTCTCTAGAAATGTAACTCAAACTGATAAATCTTTTGTCCTAACCTCCTTCAATATGCAAGAAGGAGTCCAGTTTGAAAAATATTTGGGCTTCCCCCTATTTGTACAAAGACCCACCAAATCCGACTTTCAGTTCATCCTGGACAACATTAAAGCAAAATTGGCGAGGTGGAAAGTGAATATGCTTAAAATGGCAGGGCAAACTACCTTCATTAAATCTAGCTAAACACTCCCTAATCATGTAATGCAAGTCATTAAACTCCCGCAACAGGTCATATCCAAAATGAACCGGTATCAACGTAATTTTCTGTCACGCCCCAACCTCGGGAAGCGTGACCGGCGCTCAATCGAGTGAACCCAACTGAGCAAGCCTTTTAACACTTTCTACCCAACTCAATACGATTAAGGAAACCATGCTTTCGTCTATTTAGACAATAGCAAAATCGATCATTCAACATTGTTAGTTCATTTTTATATCACAAATCTTAAATCATGGCTAAGTTTTCAAGATTTTATACAGTCATAGTTTAGCCGAACTAGAGAATAGAGTTATAACGCAGTTCATTAACCCATCCAACACCTATACATAACCCACACAACGTCTACGGAGCCTCTATGGATACAAAAGACAAATTATCTCAACGCCGGCAACAAGGCCCCGGCTATACCTCAAAAGTGGAAGTCTACACCAAAAGATGTACAACATAACCCCTTGAAGGAAAAAGGGGCTCACCAAACTTCGAGAGGAGGACACTCCGCTACGCGCGATCGGCACTGTCCGCTATAGAGCCACTTACATTCATTTAAAAATATAGCGCCCCCGGCAAAAGGGACGTTAGTACCATGGAATAGTACTAGTATGTATAACTAAACACCATCTAGTTAGAAAGAACTTTCATACAAGAATAAGGAAATCACAAGTATAACTCAAAACTTTAAACGATCACCACATTATCAAGTGAAAGAATCATACAATTTTCACATCATTTTTCCATAGCTATTAGTTTGGGGCATTTCACACTATTCATCATTGTTCACAATACCACCGGTATCTTGAGCGGAGTCCGATCTCGACCCGATCGGCTAGGTTGCCTCATTTGAGACATATACTTCAATCATGATCTCATTTTCTCTTTTTCCGAAATTCATTCACAATACCACCGCTATCATGAGCGGAGTCCGATCTCGGCCCGATCGGCTAGGCCACCTTACCAAGGCGTTGTTCCCTTCTCATTAATCAACTCGTTTCAATCTTTGTTTCACATATATCATTTCATAGGCACTTGGGGCCACAACTATCACATCATTTCTGGCACTAGGGCACATTTCACATCATTTCAATTTCAATGTTAGCTTTGCAATTTAGGATAATAGGTTCACACAAGAGCAGTTTAAATTGTAAGCATAGATAAGACTTCATAGATGGCACAACATGTGCAGCTTCAATCTCAATTTAAGGTCTAAGCATTTCAATACATGATTCATATTCCTTGCACCTTTTCAAGTTATCAAGAATAGCACATTGATCATATTGAGACACATCTTTCACGCATATAAGGTTACAACCCCAAATTCATGTGAAACAACGATTAATACAACAATTCAACTTTAATCTTACCGTATTTACACAAACACCAACGGAGCTCAATTTCTAAAAGACGGGGTTTTAGCCATACATACCTCAATAAAGCTTTCCTTAATTCTTACAAAATTTCGGGACTCTTAGCACTTCAATTTATTGTATAAGAATTACAAATCGAACCAAGAATTAGAGACAAGATTAAGATTCTAGCTCGTTTGAGCATATTATCAAGCACTAAGGGTGCATTGTGATCTTAGGTCCTTTTTGTGAGAGATTTTCTTTCATTTTAT
>NW_017671314.1:76902-133960 GCF_001879085.1 Nicotiana attenuata
ACCAGAAATTCAAAGTGCCCATACCTAGTCCTGAAAGCTGTTTTTGGAATATCCTGCTCCCTTATCTTCAATTGGTGATACCTGGACCACAAGTCAATTTTTGAAAAACACGTAGCACCTTGCAATTGATCAAAGAAGTCATCTATCCTTGGTAGAGGGTATTTATTTTTGATTGTGACTTTGTTAAGTTGTCGGTAATCAATACACATCCGCAGCGACCCATCTTTCTTCCTTACAAACAAAACCGGTGTGCCCCATGGTGACACACTTGGCCGGATGAAACCCTTTTCTAACAAATCCTTCAATTGTTCCTTTAGCTCTTTCAATTCTGTCGGTGCCATTCTATAAGGTGGAATTGATATAGGTTGCGTGCCCCGCATCACATCGATCCCAAAATCAATCTCTCTGTCTGGTGGGATCCCAGGAAGCTCATCTGGAAAGACATCCGGAAATTCATTCACAACTGCACGGACTCAAGACTAAGTGCCTTGGCATCGGTGTCCGTAACCCGAACTAAATGATAGATACATCCCTTCTTGATCATCTTTGCGGCCTTAAGGTAAGAAATAAGCCGACATTTAGGCACTACATTATCCCCCTTCCATTCAACAACGGGATCATTAGGAAACTCAAGCCTCATAGTTCTAGTCCGACAATCAAGCTTGGCAAAACACGAATAAAGCCAATCAGTTCCCATTATTACATCAAAATCGACCATCCCCAATTCACCAAGATCGGCCATGGTATCCCTACCACGTACCGTGACAACACAACCTCTATAAACTCGAGCAGGCGTAATAGACTCACCAATCGGAGTAGACACCAAAAATGGCTCATGAAGCTAATCCGGTTCTATCCCAAATTCCATAGCAACAAAAGGGATAATATAGGACAAGGTGGAATCGGGGTCAATAAGTGCATACACATCATGAGATTGGACGGTCAGAATACCTGTAACAACATCTAGAGAAGCCTCTGCAGTCTGCGACCACTCATAGCATAGAACCGGCTGGGTCCTCCTGAACTCTGTGCACCACCCCTAGCTGCACCACGCCCCGCGGGTGCTGGGGTACCTCGAGCTGGAGAGGGGGCTGAAGATGTAGCAGCTGCTGGGCTGGCTGGCTGTGTTCTGCCCCTACCTGCTCCCTGGAGGGATACACAACAATGCCTCTGAATATGACCCCTCATCCCACATCCATAACATACGGGCAACTCCATGTAGCAAATCCCCGAGTGCATCTTCCCGCACCTGGGCCACAGGGACCTCTGCTGCTGCTGGGACCTCTCTCCTAACCGACCCCGCTGGTGGGATCCCCTGCCGCCCTGACTGGGCCTGAAATGACTCCATTGCTGCTGCTGGCTGGGCCCTGATGGCGGTGCACTGGCTGAAGACTGTGCAACAGACTGGGACGACCCTGATGATCCTCCCCGGAGAGCTGATCTTCCCCCACCTAGTGACTCACCCATGTTGCCCGCAGACCGGGTCTTTCTGTTACCCTCTCTCTCCATTCTTTTCTTCAGTTTGCGGTTCTCTGTGGCCTGAGAAAATGCTACCATCTTCCCATAATTCATCTTAGAATTCAAGGCAGCTGTAGAAGCCTCATTAATAGTCAAAGGATTAAGGCCCTGAACAAACCGGCACACCTTAGCCTCCATTGTGGGCAACATGTGAATAGCATATTTGGACAGGCGGGCAAACTCCATATGGTACTCCCATACACTTCTACTACCTTGCTTCAGATTCTCAAACTCTGCTGCACAGGCTGCCCTTGTCTCGGCAGGTAGGAAATGATCTATAAATGCATCGGCAAACTCGCTCCACCTCGCTGGAGATCCCCTCCTCACGGGAATCTTCCCACAACTCAAACCACGAATAGGCCACCCCTTTCAGATGGCAGGCAGCTAACTCTAATCCCTCTGTCTGAGTTGCACGCATAACCCTGAGGGTCTTCTTCTGGATTGGCACCCGTAAACACTGGAGGGTCTAACTGAAGAAATCTATTCACCCTGGAACTGGTGGAATCCTCTTGCTGGCTAGACGAACTGGGTGCGGCATTTGACCTTTGGGCCTGAGAGGCCACTAGCTGAGTCAACATCTGAATAGCTCTCCTAAGATCCCCATCAGAAATACCAGAACCAGAAGCTGGGGCTGGAGGCGGAACAGGAGTATCAATGGGAGGGATAGTGGTACCCCCCGTAGATGCAGGAACTGAGGTTGTCTGCTCCGGAATAGAAGAATCAGGCAGGGTGATAGCAGGGCGATTATCCTCACCCGCAGTATCAAGTAGTGAATCATCGGCCACTCCTGGGGTGGCACTGGCTCCTTGGCCAATTTTGGCTTTCTTCTTAGGTGCCATGTACTGAAAATTGAAGGAATGCACTAGTTAGAGGAGGAATAGTTTCACAATTGCCGCACGATCCAGAATATCGAAGAAGGGTGTTATTGCCCAAGTAACCTCCAACTTATAGATTTGGTCGACTTCACACCGATAGGAAGGACTCTACTAGACACGGCTCCGAGACGTCCTAGGACACTTTAAAACCTTAGGCTCTGATACCAAGTTTGTCACGCCCCAAACTCGGGAAGCGCGACCGGCGCTCAATCGAGTGAACCCAACTGAGCAAGCCTTATTAACACTTTCTACCCAACTCAATACGATTAAGGAAACCATGCTTTCGTTTAATTAGACAATAGCAAAATCGATCATTCAACATTGTTAGTTCATTTTTATATCACAAATCTTAAATCGTGGCTAAGTTTTCAAGATTTCATACATTCATAGTTTAGACGAACTAGAGAATAGAGTTATAACGCATTTCATTAACCCATCCAACACCCATACATAACCCACACAACGTCTACGGAGCCTCTATGGATACAAAAGACAAATTATGACAACGCCGGCAACAAGGCCCCGGCTATACCTCAAAAGTGGAAGTATACAACAAAAGATGTACTACATAACCCCTTGAAGGAAAAGGGGGCTCACCAAGACTTCGAGAGGAGGACACTCCGCTACGCACGATCGGCACTGTCCGCTATAGAGCCACCTACATTCATTTAAAAATGTAGCGCCCCGGCAAAAGGGACGTTAGTACCATGGAATAGTACTAGTATGTATAACTAAACACCATCTAGTTAGAAAGAACTTTCATACAAGAATAAGGAAATCACAAGTATAACTCAAAACTTTAAACGGCCACCACATTATCAAGTGAAAGAATCATACAATTTTCACATCATTTTTCCATAGCTTTTAGTTTGGGGCATTTCACACTATTCATCATTGTTCACAATACCACCACTATCTTGAGCGGAGTCCGATCTCGACCCGATCGGCTAGGTTGCCTCATTTGAGACATATACTTCAGTCACAATCTCATTTTCCCTTTTTTTGGAATTCATTCACAATACCACCGCTATCAGGAGCGGAGTTCGATCTCGGCCCGATCGGCTAGGCCGCCTTACCAAGGCATTGTTCCCTTCTCGTTTCAATCTTTGTTTCACATGTATTATTTCATAGGCACTTGGGGCCACAACTATCACATCAATTCTGGCACTAGGGCACAATTCACACCATTCCCAATTTCAATGTTAGCTTTGCAATATAGGATAATAGGTGCACACAAGAGCAATTTAAATTGTAAGAATGGATAAGACTTCATAGATGGCACAACATGTGCAGCTTCAATCTCAATTTAAGTTCTAAGCATTTCAATACATGATTCATATTCCTTGCACCTTTTCAAGTTATCAAGAATAGCACATTGATCATATTGAGACACATCTTTCACACATATAAGGTTATAACCCCAAATTCATGTGAAACAACGATTAATACAACAATTCAACTTTAATCTTACCGTATTTACACAAACACCAACGGAGCTCAATTTCTAAAAGACGGGGTTTTAGCCATACATACCTCAATAAAGCTTTCCTTAATTCTTACAAAATTTCGGGACTCTTAGCACTTCAATCTATTGTATAAGAATTACAAATCCAACCAAGAATTAGAGACAAGATTAAGATTCTAGCTCGTTTGAGCATATTATCAAGCACTATGGGTGCTTTGTGATCTTAGGTCCTTTTTGTGAGAGATTTCTATCATTTTATACCCCAATTGCTTTCTTTTTAGTTCACAACCTCCCAATACTCTATGATCTTATATGCATGCAAGAAATCCATTCTTATACCCATGAACCCCCAAGCTAAGTACTCTTTCTAGTGTGAATTTCGAAACAAGAGATTAGGGCTCAAGTTTCTTACCTCTTGGGGTGAAAGCCTAACAATTTTTTGGTTGAGAGTCTTTGAAAATTTGGCAAGGATTGAGAGATTGGTTTCTCCCTCTAGAGCTCCCTCTCTCACTCTATTTTCAGTAAAAATCACATAAAAGAGGTCTAATGGGTGTTTTTAATGGGATGGGGTCGGGTTTTAAAAGTTAGAAAATAGGAGTCCCGACACAATCTGCGATTGCATATGCGATCGCATACCTGACATGCGGCCCGCAAAATGGACCGCAAAAATGTTCCCAAAACTTGAACACACTGTCTGGGTATGCGATAGAAATACGGTCCGCATACCTGTTCTGCGGTCGCATAATGCACCGCAAAACTGCCCCTCGCAAAATTCCAAGAGGATTATGCGATGACTATACGGCCCGCATATTGATTATGCGATCGCATATGTGGCCGCATAGTTGACCTCAAAATTGACCAACACACTGCTTCACTTTGCGGCGACTATGCGGTCCGCATAGCTGTTATGCGACCGCATACTGGAACGCAGAATCGCACTTTTCTAGAAAACATTATTCCTTGACTTTCTAATGCATAGATCAGTCCAAAGGGTCCGAACCGCGGCGAGCTTATTCCTAACTTGGAACTACGAGCTCTCGGGTTTTGAGTAAAAATTTTCACGGGGCCTTACATTTTCTTTGGGGTACTACTCAACACAAAAAGAAAATTCACCTTATTTAATGGTCACTTGTTCAACAACCAAAATGTCAAGGAGGCCTAGGCACTCAAAATTTGAACACCAAGAATAATGCCCTACTAGGAAACTTAGCATGGTGACTTTTTAAATTTCCTAGCTCATTATGGGCCTCCTTACTACTAGCTAGTTTTGCTACCTCTACTCAGCAAAGCCAAACCTCCAACATCTGGAAAGCTATCCAATTAGGCTGGAAGTTTTGCCAAAAAGGAGTTGTCTGGCATATCGCTACAGGCCAGCATATTAACTTCTGGAATGAACCTTGGATAGGACCAAACATCACACTTAGGAAAGTCATAGAAGGGCCAATACCCAACCACGAAGAAGATTCCAAGGTCAATCAACACATCACAAGTAATATGATCAATACTACTAATTTGTCTTTTGATCAAATAATTTGGGGCCTTACATCTTCAGTACATTTCTCCGTAAAATCTCTATACAACGTATTAACTGGCACTCATAACCAATACCCCTACGCTTGACTTTCGAAATTAAATCTACCTCCAAAAATCATCCTTTTCCTGTGGTTAATTTTCCACCAAAGGCTACCCACCGCCACTCATCATTATAAGATACAAATCACAACTTCGAACATCTGTTCAATTTGCTTACACAGGGAGGAAATAAGTAACCACCTCCCGTTCCAATGCCCAAATGCTCTCCGCATATGGACTTAACTAGGCCTCGCAAACAATCTACACTGTATGGATATTCCAAATACACAACCTATTCAATCATCCACACTTTACTCACCACAAATAATCTGCTGTTAAACCTACCTTCACAATTTTTAATTCCATATACAACATGGTATATATGGAACCTACGTAATCGATTCATCTTCCAACATCAAACACCCACCCAAAAAATTCAGCAATTAGTTTCACAAGCAGCTGAATATTAACTTTATTATTCAAAGTCAATCACAAAAACCAACAATCACACCCATGTATGTCAAATGGTACCCTCCTACACTGGGTACTATTAAACTAAATATGGACGGATCCACTAAAGGCCAACCACCTAGAAATGGAATATGCAGAGATTTCTGAAATGATATGAGACATTGGTTACTTGGATTCATGGGCACACGACCCACAAGAAATTCTACATATATGGAACTATGTGCCTTATTACAGGGATTACATTAGCATGTCATCATCAGTTCATCCCATTAGAAATCAACGTGGATTCTACAGAGGTAATCTCGATGCTAAACCATCACAATTTACATTACTCATCAATACTAATGGAATGTAGGTACATGCTCTGGCAATCGGGTAACTGTCACGACCCAAGTTCGCCCTCCGTGAACAGTCGTGACGGCACCTAGTCTCTACGACTAGGTAAGCCTAAAAATGCGAAAAAAGAAACAATTGCGGAAAGAAACTAATAAAAACTACTATAACAAAACATAACAGTGTTTAAGATGCCGCCCGGCATATGACAATACAAGATTTCCAATTGAACACTCCCAAAATCCGAAATCCCATGAATCACAAGCTAAGAGTACATAAAAGGCTCTAACTCCAGAAATGTCTATCAACAAGGAAGATACAGAAGGGCTATACTAGTACAGAGAATAGAAAGGGACTCCTCGGTCTGCGGACGCCGCAGATATACCTCGAAGTCTCTATAGAAGCGCCTCGCCTCAAGGGTGATAAGACTGAGTGGAAGTAACTGCATCTGCACACGCAAAAACATGTGCAGGAAAGGGCATGAGTACACCACAGCGGTACCCAGTAAGTGCCAAGCCTAACCTCGATCGAGTAGTGACGAGGAAGGTCAGGGCCCTACCGGTCATATACATATATATAAGGAAAACGGAACAATATGAAGTAACACAATATGATTATAAGAATAACAACAATTAAAATAAAGAAAATATCGCAGAAAGAATACAGCTCAACACAGAGATAGCAACCGGGGATCTACCAGGATACCGTCATGTAGCCCCCCAAATGTAAATACCCAGCAACCGGGGATCTACCAGGATACCGTCCTGTAACCCCCCAAATGTAAATACCCAGCACCTGGGGATATACCAGGATGCCGTCCTGTAGCCCCCCAAATGTAAATACCCAGTACCGGGGAAATCTACCGGGTGCAGTCTAGTAGTTCCATATAACTGTGTAGGGGAATCTACCGGAATACAACATCCGTAGTCCCAAACAAATAGACAAGGGGGATCTACCGGGGACCGACCGTAGTCCCAATGTAAACACGCAGCAACAACACAAGAATAATCAACTCAATTCAATTTAATATCAAAATAGACAGGTAATCCTAAACTAGCATGTTGCACAGAGTTCAGATAAGGCATTTTGAGCAAGTAGGCAATTTAGTCATTTAGGCATGCTTTCCTAAGCTAACAGTAAGCTCAAAGTTCAAGTAGCGTACGAACTGAAGTAAAATACGAAATATAGGTACTTAAATGAAAAATAGGATTTTCAACAATCAGCACAATACGCGCTCGTCACCTCACGTACAAGGCATTTCAAATGTCACAGTACCAAATCCTAAGGGGAGTTCGCCCACACAAGGTTAGACAAGCCACTTACCTCGAACCAGCTCAATCAAATCTATATCACGTTCTTGCCACGAGTATCCGACTCCAAAGGGCCTGAATCTATTAAAAGTAATTGCATAATATAAATAACACTTCAAGTAACTAATTCAACAATTAATTCTAAGCTAATACGCAAAATTAGGAAGAATGACCAAAATGCCCCCCGAGCCCACGTCTCGGTATCGGGTAAAATTTACATCAATGGAATCCTTATCCTCCCACGAGTTCATGCATACCAAATTTACCAAAATCCAACTACAAATGACCCCTCAAACCCCTAATTTTTGGTCTCCAATTACAAGCCCTAGTTATTCAATTTCAACCACTAAGTTTCCATCAATTACAAGCCTAATCCGTGAAATAACACTATAGAAACGAGTTTTATGTTCAAAAATCTTACCTCAATGAAGTTCCCTTGAGTTCTCTCTTCAAAATCTCCCAAAAAGCTCCAAAGCCGTCTTAAAAATGGTGAAATAACCAAGATTCGCGAAGGAAACCTTTTATATTTTCTGACCAAGCTTTTCGCACCTGCGGTCCCTACACCGCACCTACAATACCGCATCTGTGGCCGAAACACGGCATCTCCGGTTTTCACTTAAAACCAAAATTCCGCACCTGTGCCTCAACTTCCGCACCCGCGGTCTCGCAGGTGTGACCAATCATCCGCACCTGTGCTTCAGCCTTATGCCAACTTCCTCATCTGCGGCTAGCCTTCCACTTCTGCGGTTATGACAGCAACAATAAAACTTCAGCTGCCAATTTCAACTCAAAGACTCCCGTTTACCATCCGAAATCACCCTGAAGCCCCCGGGACCTCAACTAAAAGCACGAGCAAGTCATAGACCACCTTCCAAACTTGTACCAATCCTCAAAACACCTAAAACATCGAATTAACCATGGATTCAAGCCTAAAAACTCTAAAATCTTCCGAATTCCGCTTTTGATGAAAAAGTCTATCAACCCTTGCCCGATTTACTTGAAAGTTTACACACACACCCCAAATGACACAACGGACCTAATCCAACTTCCGGAATTCCACTTTGACCCGATATCAAAATCTCACTATCGAACCGGAAACTTCAAAAATTCGACTTTCGGCATTTCAAGCCTAATTAAGCTACGGACCTCTAAAACATAATCTGAACACGCCCCTAAGCCCGAAATCACCCAACGGAGCTAACGGAACCAACAGAATTCCCTTTCGAGGCCGTCTTCACACTGCTCCGACTACAGTCCAAATTCTAAAGCTTAAACTCTCAATTAGGGACTAAGTGTCCCAAAACACTCCGAAACTCAAAACGAAACCTCCCGGCAACTCAGAATAGCATAAATAAACACGGGGAAAGCAATTAATAGGGGATCGAGGCGCTAAATTCTTAAAACAACCGGCCGGGTCGTTACATCCTACCCCTCTTAAAATATTCGTTCGTCCTGGAACGAACATAAAGACTTCCCTGAAGTAGTAAAAAGATGAGGGTAACGGCTGCGCATATCCTGCTCGGTCTCCCAAGTGACTTTCTCGACCAGCTAACCCCGCCACTGAACCTTCACTGATGCAATGTTCTTTTACCTCGGTTTTCGAACCTACCTGTCCAATATCGCCACTAGCTCCTCAACATAAGATAGATCCTTGTCCAACTGGACTGAACTGAAATCCAACACGTGCAATGGATCACCGTGATACTTCCGGAGCATCGAAACATGAAATATCGGATGAACTCCTTCCAAGCTAGGAGGTAAGGCAAGCTCATAAGCAACCTCCCCAACACGCCGCAATATCTTAAAAGGGCCAATAAACCTCGGACTCAATTTCCCTTCCTTCCCAAATCTCATAACGCCCTGCATAGGCGAAACCCGCAGCAAAAACCGCTCTCCAACCATATAGGAAACATCATGAACCTTCTGGTCCGCATAACTCTTCTGTCTGGTCTGGGCTGTACGGAGTCTATCCTGAATTACCTTGACTTCCTCCAAAGAATCCTATACCAAGTCTGTGCTCCACTCTAACCGAGTGCCCAACTCATGCTGTACGGCCCTCCAGAACCATGATGTGAACTGAGTACCACTATCTGAAATAATAGAAACTGGAATACCATGCAGACGTACAATCTCCCGGATATAAATCTCCACCAACCGTTCCGAAGAATGGGTGGTACACACAGGAATGAAGTCCGCGGACTTGGTCAGCCGATCCACAATCACCCAAATGGCATTGAACTTCCTCGAAGTTCGTGGGAGCCCAACTACGAAGTCCATGGTGATCCGCTCCCACTTCTACTCCGGAATCTCTATCTGCTAAAGCAATTCACCCGGCCTCTGGTGCTCATACTTTACCTGCTGACAATTGAGGCACCGAGATACAACCCAACTATATCTTTCTTCATCCGCCTCCACCAATAGTGCTGTCTAATCCTGATACATCTTCGCGGCGCCCGGATGGATGGAATACCGCAAACTATGGGCCTCCTCCAGAATCAAGTCCCGAAGCCCACAACATTGGGTACACAAACCCGACCCTGCATCCTCAATACCCCGTCATCACCAATGTTCACATCTCTGGCATCGCCCTGCAGAACCCGGTCCCTGAGGGCACACAAATGAAGGTCATCAAACTGCCGCTCTCGAATACGATCGAACAAGGTAGACCGAGAAACCACACAAGCAAGGACCCGACTAGGCTCCAAAAGATCCAATCTCACAAACTAACTGGCTAAGGCCTAAACATCCATCGCCATGGGCCTCTCTGCTGCTGGTAAATAAGCCAAACTCCCCAAACTCTCCGCCCGGCGACTCAAAGCATTGGCCACCATATTGGCCTTACCCGGGTGATATAAAATAGTGATATCATAGTCCTTCAACATCTCTAACCACCTCCTCTAACGCAAATTCAGGTCCTTCTGCTTGAACAAATGCTGCAAACTCTGGTGATCAGTATAAATCTCACAAGGCACATCGTACAAATAATGACGCCGGATCTTCAAGGTGTGAACAATAGCAACTAACTCAAGATCGTGGACAGGATAATTCTTCTTATGAACCATCAACTATCTAGACGCGTAGGCAATCACCCTACCGTCCTGCATCAATACCGCTCCAAGGCCAATCCTCGAGGCATCACAGTAGACAGTATAAGACCCCGAACCGCTAGGCAATATCAAAACCGGGGCTGCAGTCAATGCTGTCTTGAGCTTCTGGAAGCTCTCCTCACGCTCTTCCGTCCACTGGAACGGAGCACCCTTCTGGGTCAGGCTGGTCACAGGTGCTGCAATGGATGAAAATCCCTCAACAAATCAACGGTAATAACTCGCCAAGCCAAGAAAACTACGAATGTCTATAGCTGAGGATGGTCTGGGCCAACTCTGCACTGCTTCCACTTTCTTCGGATCCACTTTTATCCCCTCACTAGATACTACGTGACCCAAGAATGCCACGGAATCCAACAAAAACTCACATTTCTTAGCATATAATTTCTTCTCTCTCAGGGTCTGAAGCATGATCTTCCCGACTCCGAGAATATACCAGAATGTCATCAATAAAGACAATGACGAATGAGTAAAGATATGGATGAAATACACTGTACATCAAGTGTATGAAGGTTGCTGGGGCATTGGTCAGCCCAAATGATATAACAAGGAACTCGTAATGACCATACCAAATCCTGAAGGCAAATCTTCAGGATATCTGGCCGAATCTTCAACTGATGATAGCCTGAACGCAAGTCAATCTTAGAAAACCCACAAGCACCCCGTAACTGACCAAACAGGTCATCAATACGAGGCAAAGGATAACGGTTCTTCACTGTAACCTTGTTCAACTGACGATAATCAATACACATACGCATAGAACCATCCTTTTCTTCACGAACAAGACAGGAGCACCCCAAGGTGATACACTAGGCCGAACGAAACCCTTATCAAGAAATTCCTGCAACTGCTCCTTCAACTCCTTCAACTCAGGAGGAGCCATACGGTACGGAGGAATAGAAACGGGCTGAGTGCCCGGCAACCGATCAATGCAAAAATCAATGTCTCTATCGGGCGACATGCCCGGAAGATCAGCTGGAAACATATTAGAGAAATCCCGTACTACTGGGACTGAACCAACTGTAGGGGTATCAATACTAACATCTCTCACATAAGCTAGATACGCGTCACACCCCTTCTCAACCATATGCTGAGCCTTAAGGAATGAAATAACTCTACTAGAAGTATGATCTAAGGTACCCCTCTACTCTACTCGCGATACACCTGGCATAGCCAGTGTCACGGTTTTCGCGTGACAATCAAGAATAGCAAAACGGGGCGACAACCAGTCCATGCCCAGAGTAACATCAAAGTCTATCATGCTGAGCAATAATAAATCGGCTCTGGTCTCAAAACCACTAAGAGCAATCAAACACGACCGATAAACGTGGTCCACAATAAGAGAATCTCCAACATGAGTATAAACATAAACATGAGAACTCAAGGAAATCTTGAGATACGCCCAAATATGGGGCAAAATAAGAGGACACATAAGAATAAGTGGAGCCTGGATCAAATAGAACCGATGCATCTCTATGATAGACCAGGATAATACCTGTGATGACAGAATCGGAGGCGACAGCCTCGGTACGGGCAGGAAGGGCATAGTATCTGGCCTGGTCTCCCCCTCTAAGGTGACCTATACCTCCCTGACCTCCACCTCTAGCTGGCGGGGCAGGTGGGGTAGCAACTGGTTCTGAAATCATAGCCTAGAAACTCTGCGGAGCACGCTGTGGCTGAGAAGTCTGTGGTGGCGCATCCCTCCCTAGTCTAGGGCAATACCTCACCATATGGCGTATGTCACCACAATCAAAACAACCTCGCGCCTGACGTGGCAGTGGGAACTGTGCGGTAGGGCTACTCTGAGACCCCTGAACACCTGAACATTGTGCGAAGCCTGTAACGCAATTTGAGCTGGCTGACCCAAAAAACCTCTACCATGCCGTACTCATCCTCCAAAATAAGGGCCAGTGGATCTCTCCGGTCTACGAGGTCTCCTCGCCTCCCTATACTCTCTCTCCTAGCCTCGTCTGTCCTCTCCCTCCTGGACCCACCTGTCCTCTACTCGGCGAGAGATCCTCACCACCCGCTGAACTGGGACCACAGGTTGTGTCGCCATGACACCTGGAACCTGACCAATGGGAACTCGATGCTTTAGAGTGGGGACGGAGGGAGTCTGGGTCCCTCCCCCGATCTGTAAAGTAGTTGGTACAACTTGAATTAATCCCGCCTGAACCAATGTACCAAACATGCTCAGTAACTGTGTTAAAGTCTCCTGAAGTTCTGGAGTAGTAGTAGCAGTAGGCGTATCAGGCGCCTAGGCTCCAGCTGGAACTGCTGGTGGTTCCTTTGTAGCAGCTCGCAAAGGTGCTTGGCTGCACCGCGTGCGCGTCCTGGGCCTCTACCCCGGCCCCGACCTCTGACGGCTCTCGTAAGGGGCGCGGGTGTTTGGTCACCTCCAGTAGCACGTATCCTCACCATCTGTGAGAGAATGGAAGACAGAAGTTTAGGATTGTGATGTCAAAATCTCGCACGACAAGGAAATCAAATGAAGTGGAATTTTCCTAACGGTTACATAGCCTCTCGTAGATAAGTACAGACGTCTCCGTACTGATCCGCGAGACTCTAATAAACTGGCTTGTGATTCAAGACTCCTATGAACCTAGAGCTTTGATACCAACTTGTCACGACCCAAGTTCGCCCTCCGTGAACAGTCGTGACGGCACCTAGTCTCTACGACTAGGTAAGCTGAACAAATGCAGAAAAAGAAACAATTGCGGAAAGAAACTAATAAAAACCAAGATAACAAAACATAACAGTGTTTAAGATGCCCCCCGGCATATAACAATACAAGATTTCCAACTGAACACTCCCAAAACCCGAAATCCCATGAATCACAAGCTAAGAGTACATAAAAGGCTCTAACTCCAGAAATATCTATCAACAAGGAAGATACAGAAGGGCTATACTAGTATAGAGAATACAAAGGGACTCCTCGGTCTGCGGACGCGGCAGATATACCTCGAAGTCTCTATAGAAGCGCCTCGCCTCAAGGGTGATAAGACTGAGTGGAAGTACCTGGATCTGCACACGCAAAAACATGTGCAGGAAAGGGCATGAGTATACCACAGCGGTACCCAGTAAGTGCCAAGCCTAACCTCGGTCGAGTAGTGACGAGGAAGGTCAGGGCCCTACCGGTCATATACATATATATAAGGAAAACGAAACAGTATGAAGTAACACAGTATGATGATAAGAATAACAACAATTACAATAGAGAAAATATCGCAGAAAGAATACAGCTCAAAACAGAGATAGCAACCGGGGATCTACCAGGATATCGTCCTGTAGGCCCCAAATGTAAATATCCAGCAACCGGGGATCTACCAGGATACCGTCCTGCAGCCCCCAAACGTAAATACCCAGCAACCGGGGATCTACCAGGATACTGTCCTGCAACCCCCCAAATGCAAATACCCAGCAACCGGGGATCTACCAGGATACCGTCCTGTAGCCCCAAATGTAAATACCCAGTACCGGGGGAATCTACCGGGTGGACTTACGCAGTTCCATATAGTTGTGCAGGGGGATCTACCGGAATACCACATCCATAGTCCCAAATAAACAGAAAAGGGGGATCGCCCGTAGTTCCAATGTAAACATGCAGCAACAACACAAGAATAATCAACTCAATTCAATTTAATATCAAAATAGATAGGTAATCCTAACCTAGCATGCTGCTCAAAGTTCAGATAAGGCAGTTTGAGCAAGTAGGCAATTTAGTCATTTAGGCATGCTTTCCTAAGCTAACAGTAAGCTCAAAGTTCAAGTAGCGTACATAGTGAAGTAAAATACGAAATATAGGTACTTAAATGAAAAATAGGATTTTCAACAATCAGCACAAGTACATGCTCGTCACCTCACGTACAAGGCATTTCAAATATCATAGTACCAAATCCTAAGGGGAGTTCCCCACACAAGGTTAGACAAGCCACTTACCTCGAACCAGCTCAATCAAACTTATACCACGTTCTTGCCACGAGTATCCGACTCCAAATGACCCAAATCTATTCAAAATAACTGCATAATGTAAATAACACTTCAAGTAACTAATTCAACAATTAATTCTAAGCTAATACGCGAAATTAGGAAAATTGACCAAAACGCCCCCCAGGCCCACGTCTCAGAATCGGGTAAAATTTACATCAATGGAACCCTTATCCACCCACGAGTTCATGCATACCAAATTTACCAAAATCCAACCACAAATGACCTCTCAAACCCCTAATTTTTGGTCTCCAATTACAAGCCCTAGTTCTTCAATTTCAACCACTAATTTTCCATCAATTACAAGCCTAATCCGTGAAATAACACCATAGAAATGAGTTTTATGTTCAAAAATCTTACCTCAATGAAGTTCCCGTGAATTCTCTCTTCAAAGTCTCCCAAAAAGCTCCAAAGCCGTCTTAAAAATGGTGAAATAACCAAAGATTCACGAAGGAAAACTTTTATATTTTCTGACCTAGGCTTTTCGCACCTGCGGTCCCTACACCGCACCTGCGATACCGCATCTGCGGCCGAAGCACCGCATCTGCGGTTTTCACTTAAAACCAAAATTCCGCACCTGCGCCTCAACTTCCGCACCTGCGGTCTCGCAGGTGCGATCAATCATCCGCACTTGCGCTTCAGCCCTTCACGCCAACTTCCTTATATGCGGCTGCCTTCCGCTTCTGCGGGCCTGCACCTGCGGTCCCCAAGCCATCCGAAAAACTGACGTTAACCATCCGAAATCACCCCGAGGCCCCCGGGACCTTAACCAAAAGCACAAGGAAGTCATAAACCACCTTCCAAACTTGTACCAATCCTCAAAACACCTAAAACAACATCGAAACATCGAATTAACCATGGATTCAAGCCTAAAAACTCTAAAGGCTTCCAAATTCTGCTTTTGATCAAAAAATCTATCAACCCTTCCCCGATTTACCTGAAATTTTGCACACACACCCCAAATGACACAACGGACCTGCTCCAACTTCCGGAATTTCATTTTGACCCCGATATCGAAATTTCACTATCGAACCGGAAACTTCAAAAATTCGACCTTCGGCATTTCAAGCCTAATTAAGCTATGAACCTCCAAAATACAATCCGAACACGCCCCTAAGCCCGAAATCACCCAACGGAGCTAATGGAATCAGCAGAATTCCCTTCCGAGGCCGTCTTCACACTGCTCCGACTACGGTCCAAATTCTAAAGCTTAAACTCTCATTTAGGGACTAAGTGTCCCAAAACACTCTGAAACTCAAAACGAAACCTCCCGGCAACTAAGAATAGCATAAATAAACACGGAAAAAGTAGTTAATAGGGGATCGGGGCGTTAAATTCTTAAAATGACCAAACGATTGTTACATCCTCCCCCTCTTAAAACATTCGTTCATCCTCGAATGAGCATAAAGACATCCATGAAGTAGTAAAAAGATGAGGGTAACGGCTGCGCATATCCTGCTTGGTCTCCCAAGTGGCCTCCTTGACCGGCTGACCCCCCCACTGAACCTTCATTGATGCAATGTTCTTTGACCTCAGCTTTCAAACTTCCCTGTACAATATCGCCACTAGCTCCTCAACATAAGATAGATCCTTGTCCAACTGGACTGAACTGAAATCCAACACGTGCGACGGATCACCGTGATACCTCCGAAGCATTGAAACATGAAATACCGGATGAACTCCTGCCAAGCGGGGAGGTAAGGCAAGCTCATAAGCACCTCCCCAACACGCCGCAATATCTCAAAAGGGCCAATAAACCTCAGACTCAATTTCCCTTCCTTCCCAAATCTCATAACGCCCTGCATAGGCAAAACCCGCAGCAAAACCCGCTCTCTAACCATATAGGAAACATCACGAACCTTCTGGTCTGCATAACTCTTCTGTCTGGTCTGGGTTGTACGGAGTCTATCCTGAATTACCTTGACTTCCTCCAAAGCATCCTGTACCAAGTCTGTGCTCCACTCTACCCGAGTGCCCAACTCATGCTGTACGGCCCTCCAGAACCGTGATGTGAACTGAGTACCTCTATCTGAAATAATAGAAACTAGAATACCATGCAGAAGGACAATCTCCCGAATATAAATCTCCGCCAACCGCTCTGAAGAATAGGTGGTATACATAGGAATGAAGTGCGCGGACTTGGTCAGCCAATCCACAATCACCCAAATGGCATCGAACTTCCTCGAAGTCTGTGGGATCCCAACTACGAAGTCCATGGTGATCCGCTCCCACTTCCACTCTGGAATCTCTATCTGCTGAAGCAATCCACCCGGCCTCTGGTGCTCATACTTTGTCTGGTGAAACTTCAAAAATTCGACCTTCGGCATTTCAAGCCTAATTAAGCTACGGACCTCCAAAACACAATCCGAACACGCCCCTAAGCCGGAAATCACCCAACGGAGCTAACGAAACCAACGGAATTCCCTTTCGAGGCCGTCTTCACACTGCTCCGACTACGGTCCAAATTCTAAAGCTTAAACTCTCATTTAGGGACTAAGTGTCCCAAAACACTCCGAAACTCAAAACGAAACCTCCCAACAACTCAGAGTAGCATAAATAAACATAGGGAAAGCAGTTAATAGGGGATTGGGGCGTTAAATTCTTAAAACAACCAGCCGGGTCGTTACAGTAACCCAAACATCAAGCACACATATAGGGAGCAGAATCGCGTCGCAGATAAACTTGCACAATATGGATCCACACAAACCTCAATGGAACAAACACTCATTCTACAACAACCACCCACCTTTTTGAATCAGCAATTTCTAGACGACCAAAGGGGTAGTGCTTACTCAAGAAACGTAACAATGCCTACATCAACAAACAACATGTCCTTTTGTATGCATGAACATGACAGTGGCGATAATGTCACTACAACAAAAATAGGCTTTAGTGGCAATATAAAACAGCTTTAACGGCAATAACAATGGCCGCTATATGTTTTACCGGCCATTAGTGTTTCACCGTTGAAGCTGGGGTCGCTAAATCCTTTAGCGGCTATTATCACAAAAGCTGGTAAAGGTATGGTTTATTACCGCTAAAGATTATTATCTTTAACGGCAATTGTTTGCGGAAATTATAATGGCTACTAAATCTAATCCATAACGGCTAATTATACTGCTTTAGCAACCATTTTTATAGCTTCTAAAAGTTCACATCTTTAACGGAAATTTTTTGCGGTAATTATAAAGGCTACTAAATCCAATCCATAATGGCTAATTATACTCCTTTAGCATCCATTTTTATAGCCGCTAAATTCAAAATAATTGCCGCTAAAAGTTCTCATCTTTAACGGTAATTATTTTGTGGCAATTAAAATGGACATAGTATCCCTTCTGAAAACATCTTAGTTTGCTATTTTAGTGGCTACTATGTTTAACTAAATTGCCGCTAAAAGTCAATATTTTTAACGGCAATTGTTTTACAACAATTATAACAGCTGCAATATCCCTTGTAAAACATCTTAATTTGCCCATTTATCGTCCATTTATATAGCTGGTATATCCAACTAAATTAGCGCTAAAAATCACAAGTGGTAATAGAAATATTGTAGCCACCATTAATAATAGTTACTACATTTATCCAAAATATGACCCAAATAAGAAAATATATTAATATTAACTTAAAAAAAACATAATATATCTCATTAAATCTTAACAAATAAAAGAAAGTACTAATCAAAAATATTGATGTCACAATAACTAAACTTATATTGTTTGAACTAAATAGCTAATGTAATTATATAACTAATCCAGACGAATGATGGTCTTCAAACGATTTCCGCAACATTTCATCATTATGAAATCTTCCACCCGCTGAATTATCGAGCATCAAAATGTATGACCTGAAATTATGAAATAATTGTATTAGAAGATAAAATACAATGCAGAAAAAATAACTTCAAAATTCTATCACTGTCACAATTCATAAATAGAAGGTCCGTAAGTCCTCTCTAAGGTGCATTTCTTTTGAAACTCAACAGGTTTAAGATTTTTGGCCCTGATGGAAGCCATTACTGGGCCAGTCATGAAACTCATATTGCAGGAAGTGATGCTGATGTTGTTTTATCAGATAAATAATTGTATCCCAAATGTACATTCTTTAACCCACTACCCCATTATATTGGATTCTTGAATTGCCTGCTCACTCAGCAGCTTCTTCTAGCCTTACCTCTATCATGTATAATAATGTGGAAGCAACCATATATTGTTGCAACCTAACATGACCATCTCTCTATATTTGTTTGTAATGACAGTCTTTACTACTAATGACCATCTCCAAGTACTCAGAAAATCAAGCTCAAATTTCAGTTCACAATAGACTTCAAACAAAAATCTCAGTCATTAAAGCACTCTCAAACTTGAGTCAACTCCTCAAGTTCCCGACAGACAGTAGTTAGAACTTCAACAGCAGTAGACACTACCAACTTCAACTCAAAGTTGCAGAAAAGACCAAATAGAACTACAGCAGCAATAAACACTAGATTTTAGCTCAATCACATTCAATTCAAACAAGCAAAAACAAACAAGGATAAGTTCATCAACTCAAACAAGTCGCAGGGGAATCACAATTCGAATAAGGAACTCGAACCAAACTTACGAATTCAACTCAATTAACTTATACGATCGAGTAGAAGTTCATTTTTTAAACTCATACATCAAAATCTGGAATAAATAACCTGGTGACAAGATGCCATTGCTGCTCATCTTCTTCCTCAGAACTGGAATTAGTAGAGCATCTGTTTAGCTCAAGCGATTTAACAACAGTTATATGGAACAAGTTGGTATTGAAGTTGTCTTATTTGTGTTAATTTATTTTCTGATAAGGTGGTACAAGTGAAGCTTTTCATAACTTGGACAGAGATTCTGCCATTGCTCTACTTGTCTAGCTGATGCTTCATTGTAGGATATGCTGAATATTGTTAGTTTTGTGGAATACTGATGCTAACTTAAAAAGAGCATAGTGCTAATGGGTATTGACCTCCTTTTTCTGTAAATGTTACACTTTATTGATGTAGTGTTCTCTCTATCAAACGCAATTATGTATGTAATATATAAACAGAGACGCTTTGTTTATCATCTTTTCCATTATGCTCAATATTTTGGGCTCTTTGATTTCGGGGGAAAGTTTGGTGATGGAAGCATATGTAGGATAGATTCAGTATGTTCACAACTAACAGTACAATGCTACATCTAAGATTATTCGAAATTATTAGCAGGTACGGTTCCGAAATACCATATGTCGCAGGTCAGAGTACCTCATCGCGCAAGTATTATTTAATCTAGTGGGGCAGAAATTTGGGCAAGTTACAGGTTCAAAGAACATGGGAAAAGTTACAACTACTAGCAGATCATCAAATGATATATAAGTCCTGCAAATTGGTTAAATGGCTGAAGCCTCCGCCTTTGTTACATAAATTGAACCAGATGGGAGTTGCCAAGAGGGGAACTGTGGAGCTGGATGGATAATAAGAGACAGCAAGGGAAAGCTCAAGTTCCTCTAGGATAAAGAAGCAGCTGCCCCATTTGTAATATATTATAGCATTATACTCGCTAGCAAGTCATCTGTCGTGTGTGTTACTTTACAGAACATGTTGGTGCTTCAAATGGTCTATGAAGACCTCAGTTTCATGACTGCTACTTCATTATTTATTTCTCTCTTATGTAAATGGTACTAATACTGATAAAGTTACAATCGAATTATGGAAGCATGTAAGTCGAAACTATTTCTTGTTTCCATTTCCTGCAAGTTTGCATGAAATCAGATTCTAATGATAAAAAAATTGGAGGAAAATTCAAACAATAGAAAACTCAAATAGTAGCACCGTAGGATAAAGATGAGTAGTACCATGAGACAGTGAAGTATTTTCAGCAACACTAGGTATCCTTGATGTTTGTGTTACTCGTTCATGGCCACTGTTGGCATCAGGGACCTAATAAATATTAACACAATAGATAACAATACTTTTATAGGATTGAAACTTCATTAAGAATGCCTATAACTTCTAAAAATCGAGTTACCTGTTCACTTGAGGTGCCATTAATATTTTGAGGCATAGATTCATTAAAAACATATTTGCGCACCAATTGTCTCATTTGGAGTAATTCTGATTGCATCTTCTCCTGATTTTGTTTCATCAGATTCATTTCTTCATTGTGTTTATCCTTTAACTCGGTTATCTCCTGTGTTAACCTTTGTATGGCCTCATTAGACGAATCCTCTGCAACAATATTTTCTAAAGAAGATCTACTACCCCATAGCACAGAAGGAGTTGGACCAAGTCCTAAACATGAACATACCCACTTTTGTTATTTCCGAACACCTTAGAATACACATCGCCTTCCCAAGCAACACTGCGAGGAGGTTGATCAGTAGAGCTCTTACTATTATTCATCCCTTCATTTATCATTTCCTGACCATAGAATACATAAATCCAAGTTGGAATTCATTTATTCGCTTTTATGTTTTTTTCTAAACTATTTCCCAATTCAGACATTTAAATAAAAAAAGAAATCTTACGATTGCATTGGCAGAATCAGCATCCAGTGGTCTACCATCCTTACGTTGTTTATGATTTAATAAGAAAATTTGTACTCATGTAGGTTCTACCCCATTTACAGCCTAATACAATAAAATTGTCAGATATGCGTGAAAAAAAGGATTTTAAAATATTATAATTAGTAATTTTTACAAGTTTACCTGCTCATCCATCAAGGTAGCAATACTTTTGGATCCTCCTGTGTGAGGCATCTTTTGATTGGCCCTATTATTTTTATTTGCTAGGATACGCCTCTGTCATTGAAATATTAAAATGATATCTTATAAATTATAAATAAAAATTGAGCATAACTAGAATCAAAACACTGAAAATAATCAAGCAGATGTGTTTTAAAGATTTGTTAATACCTTAGCTTTATCTGAAAGCCAATCGGAGACAAGACCACTCCATTGATCCCTCGGTATGCCACTTGGTCTATTTTCAGCAAAGCGTCTTTAGTCTTATATTTTGGCAGATACTCACCTTTTAAATCGCACTTGTAATCTTTCCATTTCTTTCCTAGTGACTTTAGGACATAAGCTTCTCCCCATCTTGGGATAGAGAACTTCTTCTACAAAAATAAAGCCAACATTTAGAAGAAAATATCATGTATAAAAGATTGAACTCGTTCATATAACAACAACAACAACAACAACAACAACAACAAACAAACAAACAAACAACAACAATAACAACAATACCAACAACAACAACAACAACAATAATAATAATTATAATAATAATAATAATAATAATAATAATAATAATAATAACAATAACAATAATAATAATAACAACAACAACAACTACTACTACTACATACCCTCACAAAATCTACCAATTTCTTCTTTTCCTCCTTGTCAAAATTTCTCCAATCATCTACATGTAGAGGTGTTAGTTTTGGAGTTTTCGCAATAATTCCTAGAAAGCTAGCAAGCTTTCAACCTTTTTCCTCAATAGCTTGGTTACGATTATTAAACGACACATCAACTACCTTCCCCGGAGGAAATTTCCAAGTATCTTTCAGTAAAGTATGCCAAGAAACCTTTCTTGGCTCCGAATTACCTGCAATGGAATATTTAAAGATCGTCAAATGGCAAAAATTTATATGGTCAAGCTCTTGAGAGATGCTTTGAAATCTATTAAATAATAGTATCATGACAAAACAACGAAAAGCAGAAATCCTATATGTTTCAACACTAAATGTATACCAACAGGTAAGTGTTTATCTTCAATTAATTAGTAAATGTACACTAAATGTATGCATGCACTACGAGAGCGGATGAAAGCTAAGACTTCAGAAATCAAAAATCTTCAAGGAGTATTTCTCATCCAATTGAACAAAAAATGAAAAGAGAACGTGCTTCTATGTGAGAGACATTGACGATACTTTAAGATGAGATATGTGGGATGGAATGGAAAAACTAGGAATTTACAACTTCATGCCTTAACGTGCTTCTAAGCACTTTCTAAATTTTCAAGAATATAACTTTCAAGTTTTACTTTGAACAATGTTTAAAGGTTATGAAATGTGACCATATACTCTGTGGGAAAAATTACACCCGGACAAAGACGAGAAGTTGGAGTCTCTGATTTTGGTGCATGTTCAAGCTTTTGGATGTATTTTCCTAAAGAAGGATCTCAACTGACACCTTCTCATCAATCAGAAGATTTCAAGCGGAAAGATTATTGTCCTGTGGTTTTCCGGTTGGTCATTTACCACCTTCTACCTGCAAAGTCAATTATAATTTCTATATGCTAGATATAATTTTCAGTTGTCAATTCCATTATTTATTTTTTTATTTTTGAAGGCATGTCATTATGTCTAACAGTGAGGAAATAGCTTGATCTATTCCGACGGAATTCTGATCAGTAAATGTATATCTCACAAGTGAATTAATATACAAGATAATTTGTATATCATAGCTTCATATCTTTTATGCCTTCTCTCAGCCCTACTTCTCCTTTGCAGACTAGTTAAGAAAGAGATCTTCTGATAGTCATTGATCTCAGTCATTGATCAATTCAGCTGACCCCCTGTATCCCTTAGTGTATTTATTTTCTAAGTGAAATTAATGGTGTCATAGAAGTCTAAGCTAATTATTGGCATTTTATTTGTTTTTTTAATATATGCATATATAGACTAACTGAAACAGATTGACCTTCTTGTAGGAATCTGAGGGAAATGTTTAAAATTGATACTGCTGACTACATGATGTCCATCTGTGGAAATGCTGCACTTAGAGAACTTTCTTCTCCTGGGAAAAGTGGCAGTGTATTTTTCAGCATTACCAGCATTCAGGGTGCTGTCTACATTATGCAGAACCATCATCTAAGTGTACATCAGAGCGTGAGAAACTTTGTTTTAACTTGTAGGATAAAAACTACTTGTATGTGCTATAGAAACTTAGAATAGCTTAATGTATTATTGCCCTGATTGCCCATGTTGGCACTCAAATGCTTTCTCCTGAGTCACCCACTTCTTCAGTTACCAACAGTTTTGATGATATAGCTAACATGTCACAGTCACACTCACTATATTTCACATAAAATAGGTCCTTTAAACAGAGAATATTACAAAATATCCAACAAAAAAACAGAAAAATGTCACAGTCACACTCACTAAGTAGTACTTTGCGCCCTAAATTATTCTTTAGTTGTATTAAACAAGTGACTTATCTTTTGACTATGGACAACTTTCATTCACAAGCAGCATGCATGGTATAAGCAGCATAAATGAATGAACCAACTATGTAAATCGACAGCCAGCAATTCAAGGTGGATATGGGATAAATTTACAGTTTCCCATGATATACGAACAAACTCACAAATGAAAGCAAAATTTATGCAGGTAAACGCCATATGTGCTTTCTTATTTTTGTGCAGTTTCTAGAGTTTTACTTCTACTTGCAAGATAAAAGTGTAACCTGATTCATCAGCATTATGTTGAACTTCAGTGCCACCAGCAGAACTGTTCAACTCATTAGATTGATCATCATGTGCCTGGTCTTCAGAGTTGTTCCTATTATCCATCAACTGCTCAATATAAGGCTGGGCCACAGAATGGTTTTAAGCATCCATCAAATGCTCAATATAAGGTCGCACATCTTCATCATCGTCTTGTTCAATTACAAGTCGGTTGCGACCTCTAGTTCGCATAGTTCCTTCTCCAAAAATAAAAAAATTATCTAGCTGCATTAAACTATATTAGTACCAGATTAACTCCAATAGATCAGCAGGTCACATGCAAAACAGGAGGAAGCATCGTCCTATTCTCAAGATGTGAAAAACATTAACAACTCGTGCACACAAACAAAGTCTTGTGACAAAGGTTATTTTAGAGATAAGAGTTATTGATGCACTAACAAAAAAATTATCAAGTGATAATACCACCTTAGCATATCACATTTAAATGAATATAATAAGCAAAATATAAGTAAAAGAAAGCACAACAAATTCACTCAAACATCCAATATTAAACTTCTGAAGTAAAAAAATAACACCCTTAGAAGTTCTTAAATAACACTTGCAAAAAAAATATTCTATAAGTTCCACCTATCTTATTCAGAATCACATTCATTTTCTATGTCATTTCCTCCCTCGACATTATACTCATCTTCTAGAACACGAGCATTTTCTAAAAGAGCTAAGTCAGTAGCATCACTCTGCGTTGATGACTCAAGCTGCACACTATTTTCCTCCCCCATATTAAAAATGTCTCGAGGTTTAATTAACCTAGGGACAAACCATTCATGATCTTGAGGATCTTGCACAAATATTACTTGTTGATCTTGTTCTGCAAAAATAAAGGGCTCATGACGTTCTCGATCGCCAGAGTCTGTCAGGTGTGAGAAATTCACAAGTGTGAAACCCAAGTCGTCTTCCTTAATTCCTCTACCTTTGGTTACATCAACCCAATCACACTTAAATAAGATAACCTTAAATTTTTCATAGTAGTTTAACTCCACAATATCATTCAATCTGCCATAATATGTGATATTTGCAGATTTTGGAGCATTGTCACTTGTGCTTGCATAACTTTCAGTCTTTGAAACGACCATAACACCACTATTTTGTGTCACCTTGAACTCTTCACTTTGTTTTATTCGGAATCAATAGCCGTTATTTACATCGAACGCACTAAATCTTTTTTGCAATGTAACTCGGTCCTCGTGCAAGGACTTTAACATCCTTTAAGATGTTATGCGTAGCTTCCAACTCCTTTACCTAACCAAATAAAAGATATAACTGTAAATGTGGATATCTGTACAAGGACAATAATTTAATGTAACCAATGACTTAGTCCTACTACTTACTTGCTCTTTGAACCACTCATGGAATGTATCGAAATGCACACGGTCAAGTTGATGTTGTGTCAAACGACGCTTAAGATGTGCTCTTTTGATTTCAGCAATATGTTCCCTATTCATGTAACTCCCATATATCAATTTTGTTATCAAATAAGTAATATACATATATTAAATAATAGATATAATACTTACTTTTTATAATTCTCAACCACTTCTGACTCGCAATTGAAAAGCACATGTCGATGTGCTTGCAACCATATTTTCTCATCCAACTCAAATACATCTACTCCACCGTACGACTCCCCAACAACAGGAAAAAGACATTCTTCTTTACTAGTCTCATGCTCAATCTCATCACTGCATTTTCTTGAACAATAAGACCTTGAATCTCCACCCTCCAAATATCGTTAGCAAAATGCCATACACTCATTTGCTACGTATGCTTCCGCTATTGAACCTTTTGGACATGCACGATTACGAACATATGATTTTAAAGTACCCCAAAACCTATGGAACAAAGTAATATTATTAGTTTGATATTAGAATATTTAACAACTAAAGACATAAGATAAAGATTCAGTGATATTCTTCATACCTCTCAATTGGGTATATCCAACGATAATGTACTGGACCTGCATGTTTAGCCTCAGTTGCCAAGTGAATTACCAAGTGTAACATAACAGTAAAGAATCCTTGGAGGAAGAGTTTCTCCAAGGTAGACAATGTTTCTGGAATTTTTTATTCAAGTAACTTTAACTCTTCTAGTTTTATCTCTTTGCTACACAGAACACGAAAGAATGTGCATAGTTCAATTAAAATTGAACTAACTCTTTTATCTACTGATCTCCGCAAGGTGAGAGGAAGAAGTTCTTGCATTAAAACATGAAAATCATGAGTTTTTAGCCCAGATATCTTTCGTTTGCGAAAGCAACGTGAGATATTAGACGCATAGCCATCTGGAAACTTGGAATTTTGTAGTGCTTCATAAAATAACTCCTTTTCCATCGGAGACATTGTGAAAAAAGTAGGAGGAAGATATGCTCTACCACTAGCTCGGTACTGAGGCCATAAGCTTGGTCTTATTTTCATCTCCTTCAAGTCCAATCGAGCCTCTAAGTTGTCTTTAGACTTTTTACCAAGATCCAATAATGTATAAATTATGTTATCACACGCGTTCTTTTCTATGTGCATCACATCAAGATTATGGCGCACCAAGTTAAATTTCCAATAAGGAAGATTAAAAAAAATACTTCTCTTTTTCCATGTGTTTTTCATCACCCCACTTACCAGTTCACTTGACTGTCCAAGAGTAAATTTTGTATCTTTAACTTGATTCAGCACTACTGAACCAATTACTGGACAAGGTGCAGATCTTGTTTCTTTAGTCCCATCAAATGATTTTGCATCATTTCGATATTTGTATCCTGACTTCAAGAAGTGGCGATGCCCCATGTGACAAATCTTTCTGCCATGTTTGAGCTTTCTAGATTGAGTGTTTATATTACAAGAAGGACATGCAAATCTACCATAAGTGCACCATCCATAGAGAGTACCATATGCTGGAAAATCATTTATCGTCCATATGAGAGCTGCTCGCATTTGAAATATATCCTTAGTAGAGGCATCGTAGGTTTCTATACCAATATTCCATAATTCATTTAACTCTTCTATTAGAGGTTGCAAAAAGACATCAATATTATTTCCATGCGATTTTGGTCCAGGAATAAGTAAGGACATAATGAAGAACTCTTGTTTCATGCGCATCCATGGTGGAAGATTATATGGCATTAAAATCACAGGCCCGTGTACTGTGAACAGTTCGCATTGTGCCAAATGGATCACTGGCCATGTACTGTGAACAGTTCGCATTGTGCCAAATGGATTTGCGAGGGTCTCCAGCAAATTTAGGATATTTACTATCAAAATATTTCCAAGCTTCAGAATCTGCAGGATGTCGTAGAACTCTATCTTTGTTGCGCTCTTCATGATGACATCGCATTGCTTTAGAAGTTTCTGATGACATAAACAATCTTTGTAGCCTCGGTTTTAAAGGAAAATACTTTAGGACCTTGGCTGGAGTTTTTCTAGCATCATTTTTCCATCTAGAAGCCCCACAAACTTTGCATTCATTGAAATTCTTATTAGCAAACTCTTTCCTAACAAGCATGCAATCGTTGGGACAAGCATGGATTTTTTCATACTTTAAGCCCAAGCCTTCAACTATCTTTTTGGTCTCATAGAAAGAAGGAGGCAATTTTTTCCCTTCAGGCAGCGCATCCTTCAATAGTCCAAGCAAAGCATTAAAAGATTCATTTGACCATTTGAACATGCATTTTGTACGATACATATGCGGCAAAAAGGACAGTTTGCTAAACTTCTTACATCCTGGATATTGTTCTTCATTTGCCTCCTTCATGAGCCATTCAAACTTATCCACCTCTACATAAGGATGGATGAGCATTATTCTCTTGTAAGTTATGATCTACATCACCCCTTTCACTAACGCCAGTATCCATGAACTGTGTAAAGCCTCCAAAGGCATCATGTATCATTCCTGTCATATCATCGCTCCTTAGAGTTGACTGGCTTCGATTATTTATTTGAGCATTGCTTGATCCCTTTAAATACTCACCATGACAAAACCAAGTATCATATGATGGCATAATACCATTAATAAAAAGATGATCATATGTTGTAGCCCGATTAACTTGATGGATAAGCACACACTCCATACAAGAAGGTGATTTGATGTAATTCGGACCTTTGGTTGAAAAGTTAGAAATTTCGAACTATCTTGAGAATTTCATGAGTTTTGGTGTTAAATTCATTGTTTAAGATGTTATTTTGGCGATTGATCGCACGAGCAAGTCTGTATGATATTTTTAGACTTGTGTGCATGTTTGGTTAGAGCCCCGAGGGCTCGGGTGAGTTTTGGATAGGCCACGGTGTGATTTTGAACTTAGGGAATTTGCTGGTATACTTCAGCAGAGTTGCAGGCCTCTGATCTCGCAATTTCGAGATCAGGCTTCGCAATTGCAAGCTTTACAGGCTTGGCAATTTCGAGCCTTTCATCGCAAATGCGATCACAAGGCTGGGCCAGCTTAGTTCGCATTTGCGAACACCCCTTCGCATTTGCGAAATCAACAGGAAGGGTCAGCCTTCGTAATTGCGACAAATTGTTCGCAATTGTGATAGTAGCAGACATGCGGCAGGTTCGTATTTGCGAAGCCTGTCTCGCATTTGCGAGCTTCGCAATTGCGAAGCTCCTGTCGCAATTGCGACATCTGTAACTGTTCAAATTGAAACTTGGACGGAATTTTCACCCATTTTTCATATCTCTCAAATCCTAAAACCCTAGAGACAATTCTCCCAAGACCAATTCTTCTCCAAACCTTTGGTAAGTGATCCTAATCCACTTTCTTTCACTTTCCTATCATATTTCATGAATCTCCAACAAAAAATCTATGATTTCTATGGTAAAAATTGGGGGTTTGGCTAGAATTAGGGATTTTTATAAATTGGGGATTTAGACCTCAATTTGAGGTCGGATTCTAAAATCAATTGTATATCCGGGCTCGGGGGTGAATGGTTAATCGGGTTTTGGTCCGAACTTCGAGTTTTGACCAAACGGACCCGGGTTCGGTTTTTGACTTTTTGGGGAAAATGATAGAAAATCTATGATTATGCATTGGAATTGTTTCCTTTAGCGTTTATTGATGTTATTAAATTAATTATGGCTAGATACGGGTGAATTGGTGGTGGAATTGAGAGGTAAAGCGGTGGTTGAGTGTTGAATTACCCGTTGGCTTGAGGTAAGTATTTGGTCTAACCTTGACTTGAGGGACTAGGGATCCCCGACTTATATGCTATGTGGAATTTCATGTGTGTGGTGTATAGGTGTGGTGACGAGTACCTATGCGCCACCAAATTATCATTTTTTCCTGTTCCCTTCCCCGTCTCCCTTTATATTGCTATCCTGCCTTAATTGCTACTTGCTCCTAAATGTTTTCATGTCTTATTGCTTCACATTAACTGTTGTTCTCGTTATTGAAGAATTTAATTATTCCATGGTTTTGTTCCATTACCCTGTTGGCTTGTATTGGTTTATTGGTGCCATATGGTGTATCTTGGTTGGTCTCGCTAAGTAGTTTTCACTGGTGAAGTTTTATAATCGTAGTGATATTCCATTATGTGGTTTGGAGTATAAGTAATATGGGGAATTTGAGTTAGCTTGTGAAATACCTTGTCTTTATTCTTTTGTGTTTGGTGTTGATATATATATTGGGATCGGGTTGCACGCCTCAATAGAAGGAATACGGGAGAAATGTGATAGTCTGGTGGGATCGGGTTGCACGATGGACAAGTGAGATCGGGTTGCGCGTAGCAACATGAAGAATAAGAGTGATATGTGTTGAGGAGTAATAAGGGTGGATAGGTGGGATCGGGTTGCGCTCCGCAACAAGGAGGAACAAGGGTGAATATTGATACTGTTATTGTTCATATGGTGGGATCGAGATGCACGCCGCATCAGTTATTGTTTTTGGCATTCATTTCTATTGCGGTTCATTACTGAGATGTTGAAACTCCCTAAGATTTAGTTATAGCTGAATACTAGTAGAATGGATGGGTTCTGTATTTCTTTAATGGAAGTTTCGGTTATTTTTCATTATGTACATCTTTTCTGTTATTATAAGCTATTGCAGGTTTTATTTATATATATATATATATATATATATATATATATACACACACCCCGCCGTAGCCTTGTCACTACTTCGTCGAGGTTAGGCTCGGCACTTACCAGTACATGGGGTCGGTTGTACTGATACTACACTCTGCACTTCCTGTGCAAATTACGGAGCTAGTGGCTGACCAGAGTTCGAGGTTGCTGCCTTCAGTCCATAGGAGACCCAAGGTAGTCCTGTAGACGTTCGCAGGCCGTGACGTCCCCTTCTATCCTATTTTATTTCTGTTTTATCTACTTCCGAGACAGATGTAAACTTTTGTTCAGACTATTATTTGTAGTATTCGTAGACTGTCCATGGGTTGTGACACCAGTTCTGGGTGGAGTTTATTACGATTTGTTATTAGCTCTAAGATAATCTTTTAAACTGTGGTCTTCCGCATTTATTTTCGCTGATTTACTGTTGTTAACTTTTTAAATTGTTAAAAGATAAAATAAAAAGGTGAAATATTCTGAACATTGGCTTGCCTAGCGAGTACAAATATTAGGCGCCACCACGGTCCCGACGGTGGGAAATTCGGATCGTGAGAGGCCTATATGTGCGATTCTGTTAATCTCGCCTCTTCCATATCCCGTTCAATGAAGGAATAGGTTTTTCTATTATTTTCTGATTCGAGGGAATCGTTCGTCCTTGTCCAAAAAATTTGGAGGGAAAGATTTATTTTTTGGGCAGGGAGGGAAAGTTAAAATAAAAGAAAAACCTATTTCGCTAAAAGTCAATTAGTAACTTTTAGTGGAAATTTATTTTTATTGTCGGTAAAAGGATTTTTTTTACTGGTTAATGGTCATTTGTCGCTAATATTTCAGCTTATAGCATCTATTAGCGGCAATTGACTTATTGCCGCTAAATAATTACCGCCAAATGCCTTTTTGTGTAGTGTGTAGCTCAACCTAGGGATCATTATAATGGTCCATATATCACTTCTTTTTGTAACAATATGCAAAGCATACACTTTGCTTCTAGTATTGGTTATCACTTAATTTAATATAACTTCGTCTGTTGACCCAAAAAAAAAATAATTATATTCTAATGGTCTAACATGTACACTCTTATCAGAAAGATTTGCAGCACTATTTTTTCTAAAGGTATCTGTTTAACCATAGGTGCCGAGTGCCAAATCAAAAGACATCTTGCCAACCTAGCTGATTATCTATAGTAACACCATGTTTGGATGATTATTATCCATCGTTTTATAATTTATTCTATTGTATTGTATCGTTTTATGGATTCAACGTTTGAATAGATTGTATCGTTTGCTGTTGTTAAAGAACATTTTGTTGTTTGGTTTGACTGTATCGTATTGTACTGTAACTGATAAGTTTACTAAAATACCCGCAATTGTTTTAAATAAAATTTATCAAGAATTACACAAAAAGATAATTTGCGAAAACATCTTTCTACTAATTTATCATTAATTACGTAGCTTGGAAACAAGAGAAAAAACTCGAAGAAAAAGGTTAACTAATATTAGCAACAAAAATTAAATTAAAATGATGGAAAGAGACAAAGAATCGAATGGAGACTTGAATAAAAAGAACAGGGCGAACCAACTTTACAAAAGATGGAAAAAAATAAAGTAGGTCAATAGGTTGGAGATTTGGAGTTAAAATAAAATAAAAATATAAATGATAAAATAGAATTATAGTAATAAGTAAGGGCATAATTGAAAAAGAAAATAGAATGCAATCCCACCACACCAAATCAGTTGTTTCATAAAATAGGGTTTTTGAATGTTCCAGAACAATGAATTTAACAATATAATACAATCAATTTTAAATAAACTATCGAAATAAACATTATTTTGGGATAATGATAGATTACGATACAATAGGTAAGGTAAGATTCAACTGGGTAGACCCACTTCAAATTAATTAAATCACACCACGCTCTGGACGTGAATTGAAAGGGCTGGAAATGCAAATTGAAATTTTAAATTACGCTATTTAATATATTCAATTAGATAAAAAGACAGTAATAATTTTTCAAATGTCTCCATTAGTTATAGAATAATATTAACAACTTATTTAGAAGAAAACTTATTTAAAATTAAAGAATAATTTCATAGATCTCCCGTTTTGGCACACTAATACTTTGTTTGGATTATTGTTCCTCATCGTTTTATAATGTATTGTATTGTACTGTATCGTATTGTATTGTATTTTTTTATGATACAATGTTTGAATAGATTGTATTGTTTGTTATTGTTAAATAATATTTTGCTGTTTGGTTTGACAGTGTCGTATTGTACTGTAACTGATAAGTTTACTAAAATACCCTCAACTGCTTAAATATTAAATTTAGCAAAAATTATGCATAACATAATTTTAAAAAACAAAATAGAAGAAGGCAAAATACCTTAAGAAAGCAAAAGAAAGGAGCGAGACAGAAGGCAAAACAAAGGAGCACAACTAATTAGAATTGAGTTAAAAGCAAATTAGGAGAAAAAATCAAACAGAAGGCGGCAAAACGCCTTTAATGTTGGCGGCAGAAGTTTTGGAAAAAAATAAAATAGGTTATAGGTTGGAGATTTGGAGTTAAAATAGAAAAAAGTTAAAAGGTAAAATAGAATTGTGGAGTAATAAGTTAGGGCATAGTTAGAAAGAAAAATAGGAAACAATCCCACCACACCAAATCGGTTGTTTTAAAAAAGAGGATTTTTCATTATTCGGAACAATGAATTTAACAACACAATACAACCAATTTTAATGAAACAATCAAAACAAATATTGTTTTGGGATAACAATACAATACGATACAATGGGAACAACCATCCAAACAAGTTGTAATATCTCTTGTGGTTTATGCTATATAGCTGCCTATCTTATTTTGATTTTTTGTAACAATTATTTTAGTCAATTTATTATTAATAATTTTTTTGGTACATTTTCAGTAATATGACATTATGACTTGGAAAATACGGGGGGTTTATTAGTAGTTTATAGAAGAAGATTGAAACAGAATCCGCCATGGAAGAAATCGAAACAGAAGAAGCACCAAAAAGTTCATCCTTATTTCCCGTTTTCCCCCAATCTCAGATATGTGCACCGCCCAATCCCTCCACCTCACACGACGCCGTTCCTGAATGGCTTCGCAATTCCAGCTTCACAACCGACATCTCCGTTATAAACAACACCGTTTCGACGAACTACGTTAATATCCAGTTCCACGAGAATCTAGAAGACGAAGAAGGAGAAGATATAGAAAAGGAAAATAAAAAAGGAGAGGGAGCACGGTATGAGTTGCTGGACTCGTCCGCGTCGGAGCGGGGCCACTCGTCTACTTCTGATGATGAAGAAAGAAAGAGTAAGAAGAAGAAAAAGAGGAGGAAGAAAAGGCAGCGACTGAGTAATGAGGGCCCAAATTATGACTATGCACTTTCTTCTTCTAGAAAACGTGATGTTCGAACTTGGGCTTCTTCTTCAGCTACTGATAATGTTAAAGACTATTACTTTGACTCTCGTGGCGATCGAGACAATTTAGCTTTTGGTACTCTCTACAGGTGCGAATGCTGCTTTTCTATGCATTCTTTTAAGCTACGTAGAACAAGTAGTCAGAATAAGAGTCGCGACGCAACTTGCTTAATTTTTCTAATTTAACTGTAATTTGATTTGTTAGCTGTCAAGAGAATTTAAAACTACACATAATTGGAACTTGTATGTGGATTGCAGCAGTTATTGGCTCGCTATGGGCAATGCCGTCGTAAAACATAAAGAGAGACTTTTCTCAACATCTAGCACAATGGGAGCAATTTGAAAATGTTAGAATGACGATTCAACCAGCTAACAAAGTGGAATTGTCATCTGAAAATCATTACAATTGCAATAATTTTAGTTAACCTATTCGTATTTGCAGCAAAGTCAATCAACCAATCAACTATGTCGCAAACGCAAATCAGTTATGATTTCTTTTTTGTGTGTAGTAAATAGAGTTGATGAGGTTATTGTTCCATTGTTATCATAGGGGGCATGTACTATGATTTTATGAGTTATGCTAGGACACAGTGAACTTGTGCTTTATTTTATATTATGGTGAAGGCAAATAATGTATGAGGAAATAAACTGTTTTTTACGTAATTGTTTTTTTGAGCTTTCATACAGTCATACTTGATTTCATCATGGAGGAGGATTTTTAATTATGTTCTACACAAAAAAGTGCATTTGACACACCTAATATGTATTAGTTCTTAGCTTGATTCACTTTACTTAACTAACTGTAGAATATTTTCTGCTGTACTATAGAATGGATGTTGCTCGTTACAAGCTTCATAATTCGAGGAAAAACTCTGAGCTCAATTACTATAGGTGGAATGATAAGAGAACTTTTGAAAGAGAAAGTGATATTGATGCATTGGACAATAAACTAAGGTCTGGAGGTCGCTATTGGTCTGCAACATATGCTGCAATTGAACACCATAAGAACTTGAAACGTCTAAGATTTTTGGCTCCTCTCAAGCCAATGATGAGCATGCCAGCTGATTTCATCTCATTTCCAGATGAAGTTAAGTCAGATGAAGGAATAAGAGGAGATCCTGTTTCAGGTAATGTAGTGGTCGAGGAATCTTGGGAGGACGAGGTCTTTCGCAAAACAAAGGAGTTCAACAAGATGACAAGGGAACGGCCACATGATTCACAAATTTGGTTGGCTTTTGCGCAGTTCCAAGATAAGGTAGCAAGTAGGCAGCCACAGAAAGGTGCCCGTTTGCAAACACTTGAAAAGAAGATCAGTATTCTGGAGAAGGCCACTGAGCTGAACCCTGACAGTGAAGACCTTCTTCTCTCTCTTATGAATGCCTATCAGAGCAGAGATACCATTGATGACCTGATTAGTCGATGGGAGAAGATACTTCTCCAGAACTCAGGTAGTTACACATTGTGGAGAGAATTTTTGCGGGTTGTTCAGGGCGACTTTTCAAGGTTTAAGGTTTCTGAAATGAGAAAAATGTATGCAAATGCAATCCAAGCTTTATCTGGTGCACGGTCTAAGCAACATAGGCAGGTCCTCACCTTTGACACATTATGCTCTCTTTTTTTGTGCATAAGATATTTATTAATTTGAGCATACAGACTTTGAGTTTTTGTTGCTGTTCTGAAAATTTTGATCTTTGTGTTGGGTGCTTGTGTGGCTTCTGATAAAGTCCTTATATTCTTATACAGTGTAAATGATAAAGATGATTGTGCCCTTCTGGGTCAAAACTGATGGTATCATTAACAGTCAAATAGATGAGAAGCTGCATAGTAAAATCCTTCTGCTTGGCTGTGGATCCTTGAAAGGGCATTTGTCCTAAGAACACCTTTCTGGACTCTTGGGAGAGATAGTGTATTGAAGTGTTTATGAAGGATAATTCCATGAAGTTGTTGGGGAAGGGTAGGGTGGGTAGTAGCTTCCAGCATGAACTTGGCGAGGACCAGATCAACAAATATTGGTGTGTGCATATCCTAGAACTTCCTTATTTAGTTGCTGAAGTAGGATCATAGTGAAAGATTTCCAAATAAGAAGCTGCGAAGTGAGGCCTTTGAATGGCTCAAGGGTGAAACTGTATAATATTTACTCAATTTATACATGTGTTAGTGTCCATGTATATCCAGAATATTGGATTCATTCACAACTTAAAGAGAAAACTTTACTATTGGTGCAGCACGACCTTGTAAAAATGAAATTTTGCGTGGATCTCGAGCATTAAGTACTGTAAGTTTCCACTGTGTTATATTTTGAAATTAATTGTGAAGCAATTTTCAAAACTTAGATGAAATGAGTAGGAAGCAGTCCTTTAAATAATTCAGTATATTCTCTTTGATTTTATGTATGTGAAATCTTGCAGGGTTAGTACATGCTTTGCTGCAAGAGTTTAGAGTTATTGACAAATAAATTCATCTTGATCTTTTCTGTCACCCATCCATTTGCTGATGGAGATGAATTTGTTGGATACAGGTTTCCGGAGGTGCTAATTCGCCTTCCATGGATCCTTCTATTGTAAGACTTGAACATGGTCTGGTTGATATATTTCTCAGTCTCTGTCGGTTTGAGTGGCAGGCTGGGTACAGAGAGTTGGCAACTGCCATGTTCCAGGCGCAGATTGAATACAGCTTGTTCTGTCCTTCTTTACTTCTTAGTGAGCAAAGTAAGCAAAGACTATTTGAACATTTTTGGAACAGTAATGGTGCCAGGGTTGGGGAAGATGGTGCACTCGGCTGGTCAAAGTGGCTAGAGAAAGAGGAAGAGCTGAGGCAAACTATGAGGGAGGAGCCTTCACATGATTCTGAAAAAGGTGGTTGGACTGGTTGGTCGGAACCGTTGTCTAAAAGTAAAGAAAATAATGAAGCTTTAGAAAAAATAACAGAGACAGATGGTGCTCTTGACGAATTAGAAGATGGATCTGAAATGAAAGATGATGAGCAGACAGATGACACTGAAGCTTTGCTGAAATTGCTTGGGATTGATACTGCTGCTGAAGCTAATGGTGAGATTAAAGACACAAGAACTTGGACTAGGTGGTCAGAAGAAGAGGTAGCAAGAGACTCAAGCGAGTGGATCCCAGTCCATGCTAAAAGTAATCCTCTTTCTCCCGTCCCTTTTTCATTCCACTGAGCTTTCTTTTCCTTATTAAGTTTAATTACACCTTTTTGGGAAGAAATATCAAGTGAGGAATTGCTTGAAGAGAGGCCATGACTAACTAAATCAGGGAAAAAATATACAAATTAGGATATACACTGAACAGAGGTATAACAAGGCTGGCATTTGTATAATTACCACCTCCCTCCCTCAAGAAAAAAAAGAGCAAGGTTGATCGTTGTGCCAGGGAGCACTGTTCTATGGAAGGTTCACTCGCTAGGGTGGAAAGCTGAAAATTCTCTGTACTAAATACCGTCTTTGTCACTTAATGGACCTTTTACTTTTCACTACCAATAAAAGGACTGTTAACTTATGAACACTTAGAGTAAATTTCTGTTCCAATGGCTTAGCTTCTCTATCTCTTTTCTTCAAAAAGCTTGTCAAGTCTATCTCTTTTTTTACTGTCTTCAAAGGCTAAATGACAGTAGACATGCCAATAAAGTGGCAGTCGAAAATTATTTATCATGTGACTGAGTCATGAACAATAGTAGTTTTCTGAAATTCAGTATCATGCTCTCTACCCTGCACTTGTAATAGCTCCAGTTTCGTTTTCATTCTCGCTGTGTTGTTAGCAGCATTCACCTGCCATGATTAACTCCACCCAATCGTTTCTATCCATTGCCATGACTATGTATATCTATTATTTTGAATCTGGGGCTAATTTTATGCTTAAGAATGTTTTGCATTTGCAAATGGATTGTTATTATCCTTGTGAAGATTTTGAATTGACTGTTCTAAGTGTTAGTATACTACTGCCTGTAGTTTCCAAGCGATGAGTTGCTTCCTGCCTCCTTTTTCTCTTCTTGTCTTTGCATTTGTTATCTGGTAGAGAATTAATTTCTTGTGTATTTATGTGAAACAGCTGGGATTTCTCATAGCGAGGATCCTGCTGATGCACTGGATGATGAGCAGCTTTTGAGAGTAATAGCATATGAAGATTTGAGCGACTACCTGTTCTCGATATGTTCTGAAGAAGCACGTTTTTCCCTGGTAACACAATTCATTGATTTTTATGGCGGGAGGATGGCTCAATGGTTCGTCTTCTTAACTTGAATATTAGATTGATTTCGCTAGTGCTCACATTGATCTACTAGATATTAGAGTTAAACACGTCATATTGCTGCAATAAATGGAACGCAGAGGTCCATGTCACACATTAGAGTAGTTCATGCTTGTGAATGTATCTGGATAGAAAAGGGTAGTGTTTTTTCTAGCATACTTGGGAAGGATCTCATATGCTAAAGTTATGAACCTTTTTACTCTGAGAACCAAGTCATCCTGTCACATTTACAATTAGGATTGGATAATGCTATCTAGGTTCAGCTTGATTCCTGTAGAAAGTGCCTGAGCTTGCTATAACTTGGTGAGCCTAAACTTTCGGCACTTGTGCTCAACTAGCTGGGATCATCCTTTTTATGTCCTGATACTTTTTCCAGCTTGAATTGATAGTACATTGTTAAGTTGTGTGTGTTGACTGTTCTACATATTTCGCGTCTAGCATTGGCTAGTTAATGCTTTGCCTAAGAATATAGAGCACGTTGTTTTGGTTAAAACCCTGAATCTGCCCTGCTTTACCTTGACAGTTTAGAAGAGAAAGGGTCAATTTGTTGAAGTTGAAATTATATGCAGAAAAAGGATTTTGGATAGTTCTTTGAACTTTTTAGGCTTAACTCAACTAGTTTCTCTCTGCAAGTCTTTGGATATAATTGACATCCATTTAGAGGTTAAGGGAACCTAGATGGTGAAATGGAAACTTCTTAATCTACACATTCTGATAATCGTTTCCAAAATGCAGTCTGCAATACGAAATCAAAGATACAGAGAAGATCTAGGAGAAGGATCGACTAAAAACTTGCTGCACTAAAATATGTTTCCTTGTGACATTCAATTAGGTCTTCTTTTTATTGGTTGCTGAGTTGTTGTTTTTTTTCCTTTTGATAAGTAAATATTTACAAGTTGCTGAGAGTGAGTTGTAATTCAGAGATTGTTACTTATATTTTAGTTTCTCAATCATGTCAAAATATATTGTTTGGTATGTTGCTTCTCTGTGTTAATATGGTTCTTCTTCTTTGACAAAGGATATTGTTAATTGAGAGAAGCCACATGGAGGTGCTTGGTAAACTAGATAAGGAAGGAATGTAACAAGAGGAATATACTTAGGTGTATGTAATTTACTTCCTTTTGATGCGTGCAGGACTTGTACAAACAGTTCAAGTTGGGCCGAGAAAAGCCTTAGTTTGGAGGCAATGCCAGACTCTCTCTTTGATGAACTAAAAAGAGTGCACGATGTTTTAACCAAAAAAGGAAGGAACCAAATTGATACAAGTTTGGAGCAAGTTTTTAGTAGCTCCGATGATATCTCTATGAGGACTGGCATGATGGGATTTGTTCGAAATGCTACATTACTTTGTTGCACTGTATTTCCCCAAAATCACATTTTGGAAGAAGCTGTTCTTATTGCGGAGGAGCTATCAAATACAGTGATGAATACTTCTAGTTGTTCAGTAACACCATGCCGAACTTTAGCAAAAAGCCTTTTGAAGAGTAACCGTCAGGTATATCTTTTATTCATCTTGTTGGTCAAGTATTCTACGTGTATTCACATTGTTTTCTAAAATAGTAGAGTACATGTCTTTAACGTTTCATATTTGCACAATCACTTTTTAATAAAATAATTGCTTTGCAAATAAATATAGAGGTAATTTGAAGAATCAAGAAGCGGAAAATCGCTCGTGGTTATGTAATTTCATGAAATCTTTGTGTAAGAACATCGATGCACGAATAATGCTCTCATTGGTGACAATAAGTTATTGAGGTTTTGCAAGTCCTCATCAGAGCGGTGCTTTTGTTTTACCGAGGTGTCAGCTTTTCTCTTTATTTGCTCTGTTTTCTTTCTTTAAAGCTTGACATTAATCACATGCACCTTTTATGGTCTTCTGTCTATTCCATTGAACTTTTTTGAATATGTTGGAGATTGATCAGGATCTCATGTGATTACAGCTGCTGCATAATTTGTTGATCAAAACTCAACTTTGTAGTTTGCCTCATTGCTCTACTAGGTGCTTAGAGACAGTAGCAGTGTGATAGGTGTTAGAGACTTGATATTGATTTGTATCCTCGAAAATGATTGGTCTACACTTCTCTTGGCTCCTCCCTCTCCCGAGGATTGTCATTTTGGTTCATTTGCTTTTCATTTGTCCCTGTTCTCCACAAGATTCTTTTTATTAAGTTTGCGTCACAAATGGATTTGTATTATAATTTTTATGTGCTTCTGATGCATCCATTGGGTTTTTGCTCTGATAGCTCAACTTGAAAGTCACTTGTTTGTCTTTTACAATTTTTTTTCTCACAGGATGTATTGCTTTGTGGAGTTTATGCACGAAGAGAAGCAGTATTTGGAAATATTGACCATGCTAGAAAGATTTTTGACATGGCATTGTCTTCCATGGATGGACTTCCACAGGTACATTCTATTTCCTGTTTAACAGGATGTTGGCGTGCTGTATCCCTTCATTGGGAGAGCAGCACCGCTTCAACGGGCCCTGTGATTTATAAGAGGCCTCTTCTAGATAGTGCTTAAATCACCACTTTTTTCACCATGAAATAAGGTTTTCCAGCCGACATTTTCTCGGGCAATCTCAGTCAATTACTGGTCTTATTTCTTGTTGGCTAATTTATCTTTGCTACCTATAAATTTTTTTTGTCATTTGATGTTGTAGTGTTACTTTTTATTGACTAAGCAGGATTTTCAGACAAATGCATCTCTCCTATATCTCTGGTACGCTGAAGTGGAGCTTGGGAACGGTACTCATGGAGGCTCTGGATCTACGGAATCATCTTTACGTGCTATGCATATTTTATCTTGCTTGGGGAGCAGTATGAAATACATTCCATATAAATGTAAACCATCAAGCCTGCAACAGCTAAAAGCACGCCAAGGATTCAAAGAACAAGTGAATATGCTATGTTCGTCGTGGACACGCGGTTTAATTGATGATCAATCAGTTGCTCTCATATGTTCAGCTGCTTTATTTGAAGAGATAACAATTGGATGGACTGAAGGTGTTCAAATTTTAGAGCAAGCATTCACAATGGTGCTTCCTGGTAATCAGTTTTTCGCTGCCTGTCATTTCTCCCTTTTAAACCTGAAGTTTCATGTCCTTTGGATCAATTGTAGCTAGCTGAACCTATTTGCATGCCCTCGTTGAGTTTGATTTTTCCAAGCTTGGTTCCTTACATATTTGTTTCTGGCCCTCTAAAGCTATTGAACAATTCATTTTTTCTAACAGAAATGGTCTTACCTAAAGAATGTTAAGGGTAAATTATGTTCTTTGGTGATGCTAAGGATAAATGTATACTGCGTTAAGGGTAAACAACATTCTTGGGTGATGCTATATCTCCATGCACTATATTAATTTACTATATTGCTTTCCATTTCCTTTCTTTCATGAGGAGTATTAATTGGTGAATTTTATTGATGTACCTTTATCATGTCATATCACATATTATTGTTATTATTATATACCGTTGTAATTGGTATTTTAATGAGAAAGAGAGTTTAATGAACTAGACAGCAAATATGGAGCAGAGGACTTGTCCCTAACTTAAGAAACATTTCATTATGTTGAAGCGAAACCTTTTAATCCCATCGGAGATTAATCAAGGGGGACATGGATATCATAGTTAGACCTTCACGGCTTTTCCATCTCTTGATTTCTTATTGTTTTTCCGGATGAATGTTATGAAATTTATGTGAAAATGTGTCTATAAATGTTTAAACTGGGTGCTCATTTTCTTTTGCCTTTTTTTTTGTGTGTGTGTGTTTTGGGGGGGGGGGGGGGGAGTATTGTTGGAAATTCATCTTTGCAGTTCCATGAGAATTTTGATTTCTCTTTTGGATAATATTTTCCTAATCAATGCAACTAGTAGCATTTTTATCTAATGTAGCCTGATATGTGTTTCTGAACAAGAAGCCGAAACCAATGAAAAGGCAAGTTTTGATTTGTTTATTATGCTATTTGAATCAAGGGGTTATTTTCTTGTCAGATTGTCATCATAGAAGTTATAATGTTAATTAGACATCTGAATCCTGGTGTAATATGCGTCTGGAACCAAACTAATATTTCTCGTTTGGTTTTGCTTTATAAGCGTGAAGGTGCAGAGTTTGATTTTGTACATTTGAGGAGTAGCCTCTTATCTCTTATTTCTTTTTGGTGCACCGATTAAGTTCCTTTATGCATAGAAGATTGGGTGTTGTTCGGAGAAAACCATATCTTTGTGTAGGTTTCTACATTTTGGTATACTTCTCATATATAAGCATCATTAACAAAAACGTATAACTTTATCAAAAGAGGTCTTCAGAATAGTCAGGTACAAGTCCACTATTCGGTGTTCAGACTTCAGAGTTAGTTTCAATAGAGTAGGACTATATTCAATGCAATGAAATTCTACTAATACTCAAGTGCAATTCAGGTGTGGAAAATATATTTTATATGTTGTAGATATGTCCATGTAAGTAGAGTTTAGATAGTTGATGGAGGGGAGGTATATCTGAATTGTTCCTGCATTTATTTGTAAATACTGCTAGACCTAAAAGTTGTACTGACAGTAGTAACTACTGTAAATCCTGCAAGCTACGTTAAGATTAAGCTATCCTTGTTGGGCATACCTTTCTCTAGTTATAACTTATTCTGTAGTTTGGAATCCTCACCTCCACGCTCTCACTCTACCCCTCACAACCAAGAATTAAAAGAGAGGAACAGCAATATGTTATTTTCTTTTTTTCTAAAGAAGTTGTGTTACGAATTGATAATCTATTACCATTATCTTATATCTCACACATCTCTTCCTGATGGAATATTTCATCTTACTGATGGTTGCTGCAATGATCTTACTGTAGAAAGGAGGCGGAACAGTTATCACCTGGAGTGTTTGTTCAACTTTTACGTGAGGATGCTTTGCAGACATCATCAAGAAATGAAGCTGTCAAAATTTTGGGAATATATAGTGAAAGGACTGGATATATATCCATGCAGTCCAAATGTTTACAATGCATTAGTTGAAATTGGCCATCTCTATGTGTCACCCAATAAGCTGCGGTGGATCTTTGATGAAAATTTCCAAAAGTATGACCCTCTTACCCTTTCCCCCAATTCTATGTGATATTCAGTAGTCAGTCAATGTTAAGTTCTCTTATTTTTAGTACTACTTCTCAAGCGGCTAAGTTTACGAATCTTGACTTTCAAATGCATGTTTATACATGCGTACTTAAAGATCTTTTTCTAAGCCGCTCTGTTTGTGCGATGAAAAGCTGTGCCAAGCATGTATTATAGAAGGTCTCCAACGTCTAGAGTTCCGCCTCTTTCATGTCAGAGAGCCTTATAATGGACGATTAGATCTAATTTCCCTCCTCCTCCTTTCATCAGTAAATTCAAAAATAAAAATAAAAAACGAACTAAAAAAATTTAGGATGAGGCCTTTTTGACAGTATTATAAAATGTCTCTTGGTTTATGTTTGAAATCTATCCTCTTGAAAGAAGATGCAGAAGAATATATACCTAAACATGTAGCTGTTTAAAGCTGTGTTTATATAGTTCTGCATCTAATGGTTTCAAAGATTTATTCTCACTCTTTCTTGTGTCCTTTGCTTAAACTTACAGGAAACCATCGCTTGTTGCTTGGCTCTTTGCATTATCATTCGACATGAGCAAAGGTGGTACAGAGCATAGAATACGCAGACTTTTTGAGAGAGCATTGGAGAATGAGAAGCTACGTAACTCTGTATTAGTCTGGCGCTCGTATATTGCTTATGAAAGTGATATAGCATGCAACCCTTCTGCAGCTAGAAGAGCTTTTTTTCGGGCCATCCATGCTTGCCCATGGTGAGTATATTGTTCATGATGTGCTGTAGCAGTGAAATGATTTCAGGATAAAAAGGAATTTCATAAATTTAAGAGGCCAAGAAGGAAAGAACTCGACATAATATCATAAATAAATTGTTACTAGAGCCGGGTTCACGGGGAGAGAAAGGGAAAACAAACTCTTTATTTCTAGTCATTACCCTCTTTCAACTGTTGGACAATATCCATGTACTTCGTATTAGAGCCTCTCATTTCACTTCAGCAGTTAATGCCCTTGAGGGAATCGGCCTCTGTTTACCTGTTTCTTGTAGCCTTGGTGCAATTTCTAATGAGTCATGGATTTAGTGTATAACTTTTTGTTTGCCATGGATGGCCTACCATTTTTGTCCCTCTGTAGCACTATGATGTCGATTCCTACATTTCCCAAGCTGTCTCCTTGCTTACCATAACACAAATGTCCCTCAATTGTAGGGTTTTGTTACCCTCTTATTTTAATATTTCTTTAGCATTGACCTAACCTTAAAACTGTAGTTTGCAACCCTGAAAGATTGCAGTGTATTCATTTTAACAATAATCAGTTAATTTTTATTGCTGTGCTTTGTAATAACCTCATTTCTGTTGCTCTACATTTTCACAGGTCAAAGAGGCTCTGGCTTGATGGTTTCATCAAGTTAGCTTCTGTGCTTACAGCAAAAGAGTTGTCGGATCTCCAGGAAGTAATGCGGGATAAAGAACTCAATTTGAGGACTGATATTTATGAAATACTATTGCAAGATGATGATGAATCTTAAGTCATGAGAATCAAGGTTTCTTCAGTTTTGGACGGGTTACATACCTGTTATTCTGCTACATTGCTGTTGTCAGGGCTTAACTATGAAGCACCTGCCCTTGGTTGGCTTCGTACAAGGGGGTGAGTGATGCCTTTGCGCTTAGTATATGCTGTTACTGTCATGCTGTGGTAGAAAGAAAGATGTTTCTTTATAATGATGATAACAGAAACTGTAGATATTGTATATGTATTACTTGTGGGATTAGTTCTATGACAGCCTGGTGATGCCATTTCTTTAATCATTCATCATAACGTGATTAAATCAGCAGCTAGTAGTGGTACCATTGGTAACTTTGGTAAGTGGATGGTTGATGTTTCAGCTACCCTCTGATGATATGCTTCAATGTTCTACCAACAATACAAAAATTAGCAAAAAGAAAAGAAATTGTCTTCAGAAGGATTACGGAAACGGATGTCCTCTTGACTTGTGAGCATTTCTATGTTGCATTCTGTAGCTTCCACATATAACTTTTTGGAGTCCGGAACCAAAATGTGGTTCTTTGGACTCAAAGCACAAATAGGTGGTAAAAAAAAAGTTACATTTTTATATATAGCGCCACAATACCTGGCGCTATACATTAACGGTAACTGCACCGTTAATGTATAGCGCCATTTATTGTGGCGCTATACTGCAAAAGCTGACAGGGCCCAAGTATAGCGCCACAATAACTGGCGCTATACCCCTTTCTTCCTTTTTGGTCTTTCCGAAAACACATGGAGATCATTCAACAAACATTATGGTTGTTCAAACTGAATAAGTCAAATCAAACCAATTTAAAACTTTAATTAGGTTTGGTTTGATTGGTTTGGTATTGAGTAATAAAAATTCGAATCAAGCCGACATATAATTATATAATTATAGATACATTGAAGAATTTATAAAGAATTTTTTTCAAAAGATATCTAGAAATATTTGTGATCTTCTCATGGAATGTATTTTTTTTTTTTATACTTTAAATAATAGGTTATATCATTACTTTCTTATCAAATATTATTGAAACGCGTCAATTTTTTTGTTGTTCCATATTCATCTAATAAAAACCCCGAAAAACTCGAAAAAACAAATAAAAATGAACTAATCATATTAATTTACTTTAGCCCAGTTGGTTTCAAAATCAAACCTATTTGTAATATGCAAAATTGTGACTAAAGTGGTTCTTTATCCAATTTGATTTGTTTTCCAAGCATATTAATTCACTTTAGCCCAGTTTATTTAGTTGGATTCTTGCTAACTACATGTACTAGCTGCTCGTGGGGTAAAAGACTAGGAACAAGAGATGATTATGTTGTACTGGCATCGGAAAAAAATAAAAAAAAAAAATGAAAAGAGAGACCGAAAGAAAGAAAGAGACCACTTTAATGGCATCGGAATTGGAAAAAGTAACAAAGGGGTATAGCGCCAGTTATTGTGGCGCTATACCTAGGCCCTGTCAGCTTTTGCAGTATGGCGCCACAATAAATGGCGCTATACATTAATGGTGCAGTTACCGTTAATGTATAGCGCCAGGTATTCTGGCGCTATATATAAAAATGTAACTTTTTTTTTTTACCACCTATTTGTGTACTTTGAATCCAAAAGAACCACATTTTGGTTCCGGGGGTAGGGGGCCTATTATTCTAGTTTGTGAAGGAAGAGATGACGCCGTTTGTATTGTTGAAATGCAGTTGTCTTTTCTTCCCCTTCTGATAGTGGTCTTAAATGTTTGAATAAACTCCCTTGTTATGAGCTTCTCAATTGGCACTACCCAGAAGCCACTAATGTGATCACTTAGGCAGATATTACACCTATGCTATGCAGTCAGTAGCACTTCCAACGATGGGAATAAAAAGAGACTCCTAAGCCAGCTTTTGTTCCTCTAGGAAACCGTGTCCCCGCAACGGTAAGCAAATTTTGGTTGCTGGAAACGCACTACGGCTTTATTCTCTTCAGATTTTTGTAACAAGTCAATTGCTGCATATTTACATTTATCATTATTTGAGACTGATTTCTTGTTTTTTCATTTCTTCAGCATTACTTCTAGGTAGATAACCACTACAATAGATAAGTATACACTGGAACAGCCAATGTCACATGTTCTTGCATTCAAGTCATTCCATTCCCTAATCTTGCAGACTTGCACCCTCTTGGAGAGGCTGAAAGTTAGCTTTAGTTTCCTATCTGAACATCGCGACCACATAAATGTTAAAGACAGTAGGACACTTTGCAGTAAATGATTTGAAAGGATGAATATATGGATACAAGTGCTAAGGAGAATGTTTCCCCAAAGATGAAGTTTAAAAAGGAGACTTATCGTATACGATATATTTCACTTAGGTGCTATGTCACCTGTTTGTAGTGAAAGCGTACCCCATCACTAGCTTCTGTCCCCTGAAATAAACATCTCTGAAACTTGCTAACCGATTTGTACTTATAATCAACAGTTAGAACACATTCACAAGCACAATAGCAAGTTTCAGGTTTCGTCATCGACCTGAAAATTTTCCGAGTATTACCGTGACTATCAATTAGGTTAAGCTTGCTCATCTTTTCTGCTCAATTATATATTTAAAACCTGCATTTCCTATCTATTAAAAGATCAAGCAAACGGAGCAGCAGACTGGCGATTTCTTGAAATTTAAATTTCCTCTTCCTCAAATGGGTCTTCTTCTGGATAATCTCCAATCTGCAATGCAAAATTTAGAGCTTGTCAAAAGACCAGATCTAATGTAATTTACAAAACTAACACAGAAATGTTTGCATCCCAAACATTTTTCTTGGGGAAGTCGGTCGAGGTAAATAGGGATGCACTTGTTTTCCGGTAGTCATTTCTAATTTCTTGACTCCTTTATGAAAATGAAATTTCAAAATTGTAGTTTTCGATCAGCCAGACAATGTGAGTCAACTATACACCCTGTTCTGTATCGCCCATGATCACAAAACATTTAACCCACCTTTACATTCTCCAATAGAGCTTCACTTCTATTTATCAGCTTCTTAAAATTAAAAAGGTAAGCCATGAGTCCTGCATGTTCCTCATTAAATTATCAGTCATTTGATTTAAAATATAGAACTCTTGACTCTTCTTATCTTCATAGCATGCTCTTAAACATGGATATTCAACTGAGTAACAAGGTTTTATAGCTTGAATTGCATTAGATGCCCCATAGCTAATATTGAATGCCTAGTATTAACAACTGAGAAATCTCTTCATTTTATAAATCACTAAAGGCACAGTGGAATTGGATGTTTGTTTACGACATTCTAATCACATCATCTCCATCTTCTCACATTATGAATATTCCCAAATCAAGATTCTATGACTTGTAATAAGTGTAAATATATCCATCTCAAGAAAGATAAACCATATCACATTTCAGTCCAAGCATGAAACAGATACAAGCAACATTAACTGACAAGTATAATTTTTTTTATCAGAACATTACCTGGCAAGTTTATTGGGGCATTGAAATATGGAAACGATACCCCTAATACAAACCTTTACTTTGTCTGGTCGGACCATTGCACCATGAAGGGGAGGGCAGTCAAAGTAACGTTTCCCTTTCACCCTGTGAAACATATGAGAAGAATTTGGTTTAGATGCAGCAATTATTGTAGGAACCTTTTGAATAGTTTCCCAAATATAGCATTTCTTCAGAAGTGAAATCGCAAGTGCAAGTATCAGAGTCAAAAAGAGAACAGTTGTGCGGTGTGCCAATACACAAGGCAAACATTTCTGAAAAAAGGAATCTGCAGCAATAGACCTTTAGAGAACTCTGGCCAAGCATTACACTTCATAATGCAGCAGAGCAGATACATCAGTTGCTGCTCTGGACGGGTGAGTTCCATATGACTTGTTACCTAGCAATTGCTGTCCCATTATTTTAAAATTCCCAATTTTCTGTTGATAATTATTTTCGTCACATAAATGAAACTTATCCCAACCTCTTTTGAAGCAAGATCTCATGTATATTATGCACCATCCGTGCTTTGGTAGTAACTCTAAGTTATAACCCCATCCGAACTGGATCTATTCCACTCCTCTATATCCTGTGGCACCCCATTAGTTCAAATACAATTTTTCCAATTAATTTGGTGAATGCATATACCAATAGCTATTTATGTGCACCATTACCTGCCCACCCACGCCACACCCCCACCAGAAAAGAAAATCACATTTCACAAAAAATAGTATGTGCTCTGACATAAATTTGTGTACACCAATTTTAGGACGTGAAACTAAAGCAGTAAATAACTCTAGGCTAGTAAGTAGTAACAGATTTTACAGTCAATTGATTAAACAACTGGTTAGACCTGGAGAAGCAGAAACCTGATGCTGCTGTTTGAAAACAGGATCGTCAACACCAGATTGAGTTCAACCATAACAAAAGGAACACGTAATTAGTTTATCATCTGAAATCTCCTTCAAAATAATTAATGCAAGTAAAGATCGATTAAGCTTGTGGATGCAAGGGTAAACTTTTCCTGACTATAATAAGCACCAAGGGTGAAGAATTGGTTAACGCATGTCCTACAATTGAAATAGGACATGTAAACATGGCTAAAGTTTGTAAATTAAGGATTGGTGCAAACGAACCAATACAAGCAAACCATACGATCTTTCACGGGTAGGCAAGTCATTCATAAGAGACATGCATAGCACATGCTTCCTCACAAAGTAAACTCTTACTGCTAGTTACTACCAATATATTAAATATATGTATAGCTACTTCAAACTAAGATATAACTAGGAAGTTTGTGTTTCTGACATACATGCCGTCATGCTTTCCTGCTGGTTCATCAAACTGAACTCCAACCCAAAACCCAGGTGCAAGTGTTTCTGCCTGACCAACAAATTTGACCGTCCCTCTTCTCTCTCCAGGTTCCACTTCACATCTGTCCCCTATCTGCGTTCACGAAGATAAACAAGTTAACCATAACGCTAAACGATTATTCTTCTGAAACAGAAAATGTTAAGTTGCAGAGAGAAAATAAAGGAAAGAAGTATCCAGAAGAACATAACTCCTGCACCCCCACTGCGGAAAAAAATAATATCTAAAAAGGGGGAGAGAAAAACATAAAGGAGCAGGAAGAATCTACAAGTTTAACAACAAAAGTACCGTATATTAACTAAAGAACCTAGCTGCTGTTTTTCAGGTCAGGTAACAAATTGCAAATTTAATTCCATTCAGAAATAGAAGTACTTGAGGTATAAATGGTTTTGTCAAAAACATATTGATGGCCTACCATCAAGTATCAGTAGTGACAACTATGAAATGAAAAGTATACCTTACTACAGATTATGTATCTCCACAGTCCACCCTTAGTTACAAGTCAAACTATCAATGATCCAATCAAAGAACAAAACTAATCTACAATAACTACCTAATTTATGCTAAGTTAAACCTTTCACTTTCTATTTATTTGAATGTTTATATTTTCTAATTTGGGTTGGAGGCACTTTTAGTCGCAAGAAAATACATTGCTGCAAATTGTTTAAAAGGACATATGGATACAAGGAAACTTCTTAGGGTACTTAGGGCAGGTATATTAGTCAACTACTACATTTTTGTACATAGCATCTTCTCTGACAATCAGCAAACAAACTCTTTGCTTCAGCAAGAGATAGCATATACCGAAATAATGTACATAAAGGTAAGCCTCAATAACTGCATAATTAAAAGGCTCACGTGAGAAAACTGAAGTATGGCCAAGAATGTATATACTACTTTAATATGAGAATGCAATAGACAAATTAAATAGTCAGAAAGAGAACTGCAATAGGAGATAGATCAACAAACCTTAATATTTGCACATAGATCTCCCATATAGTTGTCAGATATCTGTTTGAAAAAGCAAAGTGAGGAAATGAATAAAAGACCTAGCATCGCAAAATATAGCAACATGACACAAAAACGACAAGTAAATAGTACTTTCAGCGACTGGTATTGTTCAGCACCAAAAAGCTCTTCCCAAAAAGAAGTAGCGAGGCAAGGAACTTGCTATATTTTAGTGACAGTGATTAACTTAAACATTGCAGCAGTTCCATAACCACCTGACTTTCCCTCCCAAACATCCACTCTAGATGGAATCTAAATTTGTTATGATGCCAAAAAATGCCCTTCATTTAAGGGTGAAGTGCTGAAGAGGTGGGTATACGACAAGATATGTGGGAGAAAGTCTGAAGTGCTGGGAGCCTGGGAGGGTTGTGAGGCTAGAGCTTGTCAAGTGAAAGTGGTTTCTCTGAAGATGGGAGTGGGAGACTAAATATGCTGGGGAAATGGGAAAGGGAGTGATCCAATTAAAATGAGCCAGTTGAATTAACTGTTAATCAGCTAAAGTTTGAAAAACAGCCCTTTCATCTTCTTTTTATTTATACAAATTAGGATACTTTTATTGTCATTGTTGCATCAGGCTGCTGCCAAATATATATACAGAATGATCAATCAACATAGTAACAACCTTTTTCTCTTACTCTCCACCATATGTTATTGGGGTAATATAATCGGATTGGAGGGTTAATTTGGAGATAAAGTTGAAATTTTCAAAACAATGTAGTTATTTAAGATCCTAAGTCCTAACTAATAACATAGTAAACTAAAGGGGAGATCCATTATATTTTGATAGACTTGAGCAGAAGTCTAAGTAATTTACCATAAGTTTTAAACTTTTTATAAGCATTGGAATATTAGTAGAAAACTTACTTTAGATTCTTGACCAGGCGGTTGCTTAAGCGGCAATGTTTCCTTGAATTTTCTGAAAGTACCTAGAAAGTTGCAACAAACTTGTCAACTCTATGACCCATCCCAGGAAGAAAAGACATAGAGCATGGGACGCCACCCCAGGAGCCATCATGATTCATGTGCTTCTTGTGGAAAGAGAGAAATATCAGAGCTTTTAAGGGGACAACAAATAAGTGTAGGTATAGCTTTTTATACTTGGTTTCTGGTACCCATGAAATCCATGTTTGCTTAAAAGAATAGATTTCATTTGTAGAAAGCCGTATTATCCTGTAGGATATCTATATTTTGGTACACGACTTATATGCGCGGGTACTTCCACATTTATAAAAAAATTACTTTATCAAAGAGAAAAGATATTTGCTAGCATATGACAGCATTTGGTACTCCAATGAAATCATGTTAATTTAGCAACTGAAGACATACTATAAGCCATCGCGAAACTGTCATTATGTACTTTCTTTTACAAATGGGAAAAAGAATTACAGTCATATGGCTACTTCTTTGCATCTCCAAAGAGACTGAACATGCCTCCATTTTAACTTCATGGACCACGTAGTTGGATATTAAGACATAAGTAAACAAGTCAAAAATTACAAGAAAAGTATCATCTACGTTAGGAACATGATTAATAATAGCAAAGCAAAAGATGTTTGATTGGACAAAAAATCGTGCTATAAAATCTACAGTATAACCCTTTTTTGGAACAAGTAAAGTGTGGTATAACATATATAATCCTTTGTACTGTGTGGCTCCTTCCACAGTTAAACCATAACAGGTAGCTTGTCATGTAAAATCAGAAAGATGTCCATAGTGAGTTGCGTCAGAAAAGTGGAAGAAAACCAATGATCTAAAGACTATGAGTGTTCTACAGTCATCTTAGAACCACAAGGACAAGAAACTGAAGCAAATTCAGGAAGATCCACTGTTTTCCAAAGGCTCTACTTCTCACGGAATTATTTCTCAAATTATGTCATCCACTAACAAACCCCAATTGCCTGGGAAACAAATTGAGGAGTAAATTGACTTGAAGAGGCATTGTATTCGAGTTAAGGAGAAATCAAATTAGAGAAGACATTTGTAAAGCAAATACGCTAAGTGAAATTCGTCAGCATTTACCACCAAGTTTCCCATAAGCCTCGTCAGAGATAGTGTACTTCTCCACAAGTGATGTGTCCTCGAGCCAACCTCCAGAAGTCACTGATGATGGATCAAGATCAATGACATGCAGGCGATAACTGCAAATGCACATTGGTTAATCCAAATATATACGTCCGTATTAGTTCAAGTTCTTTCTGCACAAAATGCAGACAGGACTTGATTTCAATACATAATACAGAGAGTTTGTTATCTAGAAAAGGACAATTAAAATATGCTAGGTCTTGGAACGGAAAGAATTTTACTAACCCGTCCAATGGGGAATAAAAACCAAGTGGTCTTGCATTATCACTTAGGACTGAGATTTTAGCACCAGTTTCATCATAGAGCTCTAGGGACATTGAATCGACGGAAGTACCACACTTTTTCCAAAGCTTCTCTTTAACGGCTTCCACTGTCATCTGAAAAGAAAGAGACATTGGACTGTAATGCACAGCACAAAGACATTCAAAATGAATTACGAGCGCCAATCGTTACTTCTATTATAGCAAAGATGAGCCATTTGGAAGTCTAACTAATAAACTCATCGAGAACAGATGTAAAGCCGATCATATATCTTTGCAGATTTGAAATTTAAGTTCCAATTATATAATTGATCTAATTACAGTAATAGAGGAACCTGCATAACTGATAATACTACTAAGCAAAGGCGAGAAACTTGCGAGTACCTGAAGTGAAAACCGGATTTCAGCGGAAAAGCTCTTAATATTGGAATGAGTGACCCGTACAAGTACGGATTCATCTCCTTCAATCTGTAACCGAGATCCCATTATCCTTCTATCTGTAACGAGAGTAAAGCTCACAGGTGAAAATCAGATAGAACAAAATCAAATACAGAAACCGACCATGTCTATTAGAAAACACCATGAACCCGATTATTACCTGAAAACTGCCGTTAGAATAACTGATTTTAGCCCTCTCCACAGTCCACTCTCCACAGCACACAAAGAGGTCTGCAGAGAGAGAAAGCGACGGGTGGGGGACACTGATTTTTAGAGAGCGAATCAAGGAATATGAACTTCCGATTTTTTCCTTTTGTGTCACAGTTCAAGCTGTGATCTGGGACATACAAAATTTTTTTAAAAAGGATGATTTGAAGTCTTTTGTGAGTGGAACATAATCATTTAATTAGGGCACAAAAAGAAAAAACGAATTAATTCTTTTATTTTCAAATAAAAAATTAAACTGTGAAGGCCCATTCCCTCCTGCAAATTACTTTATGATAAATAATACTAGTACTACCTTATTATAATTAGTATATATTACTTCATCCTTTTCAAATTTAAATATGTAATTTAACTTGACACAAAATTTAAGATGAATTTTTTTTTGAAATATATGATCCTAAAAGTTTAATAAGTAAAATCTTTATGAGACTATGATATTTGTATGGCTATAAAAAACTTCACATTAATGGTTAAATTAATAAAATAAATTATTTTCAAATATAAAAATATGTAATTCTTCTAGAAAGTACTATATAATTATTATTTTTATTTTTTTCAGCAGTAGACGGTGCTTTCCTCGGACCTTTGAGAAAAAAGAATAAAAAGAGCTTTCTAAACCCAACGGCGTTGCGCCTAGATGTTCACCGTGTGTAGACATAACAAAGTTCCCAGTTTGGTTTCCAAGTTCAGGACTGCGACAATTTCCTCAGTAGCTCGTATAACAACAACAGGAAGCGGCGTTACCAGTAGTTGTACCCAAGCAACAAAGCCACCACCGTCAACGCTGATGAAGAAACCCGCAGTTCTTTACCATTACCCCTGCCCTGATGGAGCTTTTGCTGCTTTGGCCGCTCACCTTTATTTTTCTTCCATACACATAACTCCTCTTTACTTCCCCAACACCGTTTACTCTCCTATCAGGTAGATAGATTTCTCTTTGTTTCTTGTACATTCCCTTTTAAGTCATTGTTAAAGGGTTATTTTCTACTTTATCTTTCTGTTTATAGGGTGGAAGACCTTCCTCTAAATGAAATTGATCATGTTTACCTCTTGGATTTTGTGGGTCCATCTGGTTTTGTTCACCAACTCCACTCTAAAGTTGACTGGTAAGTCTTTTGTCTTTTCAGTTTTCTCTGTTCAGCATGTGGGATTTATGTTTACTAATTCCTTCATTAAAGTTTGAACTCGTTTGCAGTGGCAGGTTTTTTCAAAATCAAAAATCTGATTTTTCTGTGGTTTAAGTTCATTTTTTGGACAAAAATGTTTGTATTTCTGTATGTATTCGAGAACTTAATGGAACCACAGTTTTCTATGCTCATTGTTTTTTTTCCCCATCATTTATTTGGTATGCAGTGTTGTTGTATTAGATCATCACAAAACTGCACGAGAGCTGTTAGGTGGAGGGACATATGTGAGTGAAAATTTGATTAAAGTGATCGACATGGATAGAAGTGGGGCTACTATTGCTTATGATTATTTCAAGGAGAAGCTCATAAATGGGGATAATAACAGAGCTGCCGATGTCGATGCACTAAAGATTGGTGAATTTGACAGAGTTAGGAGATTATTCGAATATATAGAGGACAGAGATTTGTGGAGATGGAAACTTCCCGACAGTAAAGCATTCAGCAGTGGCTTGGATGATCGTAATATTGAATATGATATCAATTTGAACCCCTCCTTGTTTCAACAGGTTGCTCCTACTGGCTGTTTTATTTTCTAATGAACAACTGTTTTGTTATTGAAGTGGTTATAAACCCAACTAATTGAGAGTCCTTTTGGCTGTGAATTATGCCAAGGGAAGATACTATGCATGCAAATGATAATTAAAGTGTCAATTTCCGGGACTGATGTATTCATGCACATAGAATATACCCGGGGTTGAATAGGTTTTCTGAATAAAGAGGTGTTAGTTATATCACATGCCAGAATTAGATCCACTTGAAGTAAGGAACTGATGCAGCAACTCAATATAGCTCTGACCCTTTTTGCTTCCGTAAATAACTGAGAGGCTTAGAAGTTTGGGAAAATTGGTGATTTTCTTTGGCACAAAGTCCAGCAGATTCATTTGAATTTTTGAATCCTGGTTACATGCACCAATTTCATATACTTGAACATAATCAAAGCAGTTTTCTATTGCCCAAATTTACTTTTGTGTCTTGCAGGCTGTTCCGTACTCTAATGATTTCCTTTCCTGCAGTTGCTTGCTTTGGATCTAAAATCTCTTATTGAGCAAGGAAAGATAAGTTTGTCCCACAAGCAGAAACGAATTGATGAGGTCCTTGAGAAGTCGTTTGAGATAGCACTTGGAGCTGGAACATTTGGTTGTTGCCTGGTAAAGATCCAAGATTTGTTCATCTCGTGACTATGGAGGTTTTTCGTAATGAACTTTTGGTTGTTAAATAAGCAATATGCCAAATCAACACTAGTTTCTATTTCTAGCTATGGGCGGCTACATTGAATACATTCTAGGCTTTATGGCTTGCTCTTCACACATGGATAAACAAATGACTTTGTGCTAACTCCCAATGCTCACGGAAAAACTATTGATTGCTGAAGGACTCACACTGCATTCTGAATCCTTCTGAAGAATGATAAATGCACAAATGCAAGCAAGTATTTTTTTGTTTTTTCACTGTTAAAAAGCAAGCGAGTATTGTTGTTCTTATAACCTATGATGCACCTTTCATGGCTTTAGAGCTTGTGAGATCATCTTAATAGTGCTAGATCGCTTTTTGGAAGTTGTCAATGAGCCAAAGACTAAGTTTTTGCCATCACTTGTAATTGGAATTTAAGCTTTCAAATGAAAAATGATGGCGGGCGTGGGGGTTCTAGGAAGTGGAACGTGTATAAGGTATGAAAAATGATACTTACTTTTTTTCTTGTTAAAAAAAAATTACAAGGTGCCTTATGTATTTTACATTTGATTATCTTGGGATGTACTTAATGACTATTTCTTTGTGAGGAGGTGAATGAACAATTGAACAACGTATAGCGTGTTACCCTCCATTTTTTAAGCTTCTACGATATAGGTTATGTGTCTTTTACTTCTTGGTTTCATATCAGAACAGCTCTTTCAGGAGTCTGCCTTCAAGCTGGGTTAGAAGATTAGCTAAATAACTAGCCATAAATCTTTTGTTTTATGGTCAGTGTTCTAATATGATCTTTTCCCAATCTTACTCTTGGCTGACATGAACTAGTTGCCTAAGTCATGACAGTCAAATGATTAGGCTGGTTCCTCTTGTATGACCGGTCATTCAGATTTCTTTTGTTTATCATGCAAAGGCTGTTCTTTAGGGTTTTACGGATCATATGAGATTGAGCTATTGAAGCCTTATAGTTGTAGGGAACCATATCCTTTAGCTGCTATTATTCTACTAGTGATCCTCTTAGTTATATTGATTCCAGAAGAAAACCCAAAGAAGTATAACAACTTGCGGAAAATTGTATGGCTACTTTATTTTGATTTGAGGAGGCAATGAGAGCACTGGTTAATATTGTAGAATGTTGGAAGGAAGGTGTCTTAGCTGATTAGGCATAATACTAAGGATGTAGGCAAGTCGTGTGTGGAACTGCCAAAGTGAAGGATAATTGTCTGGAAGGACATGTTTTTCGCCAATACCCCCCCCCCCGGTCTGTGCTTAGGGTCATTTACTTTGTGTTTTGTATATGTTTGTCTTTTTTGGTTTTGGTTTGGTTGTTTTCAACGT
>NW_017671314.1:133980-145006 GCF_001879085.1 Nicotiana attenuata
CCCCCCCCCCGGTCTGTGCTTTAGGGCATTTACTTTGTTGTTTTTGATATGTTGCTTTTTTGTTTTGGTTTGGTTGTTTCAACTTCTAGGTTTTGCTTCTATTGGCTCATTTGTGATAGACTTTTGACTCATTCAAAGGGGGCCAAAAACTAAAGAAAAAAGAGGAATACAACATTTATATTAATCAGTTATATATCCAATAATGACCCCTGACACTTTAGGCACAAATTCTGTGAAACTCAGCCTCTCTTAAGAAAACAAATAGTCTCAATTTTCTACAGTGGAACTGCTTTTAACCATATTTAGAGCAAGAGGACAAGGTAATATTGGAAGTGTTTATATTCTTTCTTTTCTCCTTTTCACTTAAATGTATCTCTTAAATACATCTTTATGTTCTTGCTCCTTTAAGAGCCTTTTTTTTAAATTTGTAAAATATCACCCCTCCCTCCTGTTCCACGTGTCTAATCCCCTCTTAGGGCATTTAAGAGACTATATAATCTTACCAGTCATACGCATTCAGGTGGATACACAAGCAAAAGCTATACATAGGTAACATCAGATGGGAACTAGAAAAGTCAACTCCTTATGAACTTTCTGAGGTTTGGCTACAGAATATAGGAATTGAAAGCCAAAGATATCTGTATTTTACTCTTTAAGTTAATTATCCATCCTCCCAGTACCTCGTATTGCTCTGGATTAAGGATAAGCAAGCTCAGCATACAGAATAGCATAAAATCTATCTGATTATGTGAGATTGCTGCTTAGTATCTTACTTTATACCAGAAATCAGATTATAATGTTGGAGAGATGTGGTTTGCAGTGTCAACCCATTCAAGGTTCAATGTAGTAGTTCTGACATTTCTTCGAATATTCTTTGCGTCATTGTAACCTGCCAATGGAATTCCTGACTAATGTTCATTTCATATTAGAGACCTCAATTGTAAAGTGGCCTTGCTGCCTGGCAAGCTACTGCCACTCTCTTTGTTTAAAGTGTACTCACAGAAATGTGCACATGTACATTTTCCAGAGTGATATACAAGTTGTTATCATTTACTGCGCAAAGGTCTAGGAGACGAAGAGTGTGCTAAATCATCAACGGCAGGGAAAAATGCAATATATTCCCCGCGCAAAGCTAGAATACATGCTATATTGCTTGCTGAGGTTTTCCCTAAATAAAAATTATCTTCTGTACATTTTTGTGGAGGTTTTGACCAATATTGTCCCTTATCTTTGAGGGTAGGTCTATTTTGGTCCCTCAAATTTAACCCTAAGCATATTTAGTCCCTTAAGTATGCTAAAGTGGAGCACCTTTAGCCTCACTGACAGTATGTGTTCAAAAACTAACGGTGTTAACCAACTCTATTCATGAAGCAAATCTTCTGCTCTGAAGCAAAACGTTTCCGCTCCTTTTATTGGATAACACAAATTATCACTTTAATTCCTCATTTTTAGATAATGTCTTCTAAAATTTTGACGTTGAAAATATCCCCTTCTGTGCTAGTTTTCAATGAGAAAATTACACTATATAGCCGCCGTAAAAATAATAGGCGAAAAAATGTATAAAATTTGTATATTAATTTGTACATATATACATTTTGTATGTTGATATACAAAACTTATACAAATTTTATATACTTTTTCGGTACTAAATGTAAATGGTTTCTGGCGCGGGCTAAAAGTGATAATACAATCTGGTTATTCGTTTGCTTCAATAGTATGCCTAGAAGTGATCTTGGCAGTACTATTTTTTTCAAATTTTAACTTTTCTATTTTTGGAAAAATCAATCAGACATTTTTTAAAGTAAAAGTTTCAACGTTAAAATCTTAAATTTATTAGCTCTGTACTATTAGTGGGTGTTGGGATAAGTAAATTAACAAGACGGTGAGTGCCGAAACCAACCCCGTAATTGATCTTAGACAGATTCTGTCAGTGAGACTAAAGGTGCTCCACTTCGGCATACTTAAGGGACTAAATATGCTCAGGGTTATATTTGAGGGACCAAAATAGACCTACCCTCAAAGATAAGGGACAATATTGGCCAAAAACTCCGATTTTTGTGCGATCTATTGGCTCATTGGAAATTGTGTGCTTCACTCAGAGCAAACAAATGGCAGGAGTTTGAGTTAATGTGTCATTTCTCCCTAGTGGTGTCCTGATTATTGAAAAGGTCCTGCCTGTATAAGGTATGTGAAATTAACGATTCAAAGGTGTGCAAGGGGATGAAGTCATTTATTTATCTGATTCATTCAAGGGTATGGATATCATGTGTCTATTATTTGGAAGCTGTTTATGTCTCCAATTTTATAAGATGTCCCCAAAGGATTATGGAGGCTGTTTATCTGCAAATGCTCAATGGCTGAATGTACTACTTTATATGTATCTGGTGCCTTGGAAGAAAAGAATGAATATGCCCAGTGTTTATAGCTGACAAAAAGAAACTTTTCAAGTGTACCTTAAAAGATATAATTCCTAAGCTACAAGCAAGCTATGCTTTCCCTGATACGTGAATTCTTTCTAAGGGTGCTCCTTTAATTTCACTTAATATTAATATACCCTATTTTGGTCACAATGCTTAAACTCAGAAATTATCAGCAACCAAATGTTATGGTTTGGTGCAATATTTACTATAGACTAGATTTATAAATAATTTACATATTGCTCCGAGGATTTGAGAACGACAAGATGATTCAATCTTTTTCTGCAGGCAGTTAATGCAGATTCTTTGCCCGAGTTAAGAAGTGAGCTTGGGAACCAGTTGGCTGTTAGAAGTCGTAATATGAAGTTGAGGTTTGTACTTCCCTGCTTCTTGTGTGTTTCAGTTTCTATGATGCCTTATTTCTTTTTTTTCATGCCTTATTTCTTTTCTTTTCCTCCTTTCCGACCATCTCTCTGTATCTTGTGATGCATTGCTCATTATATGAGTTTGACATAAGGTTAATATAATTAATTGCCTATCTTATAGTTGAAGCAAGCACTTTTGATTTCATGAACATACTTTATTCAAAGAAATTGGATGATGTAAATGCACTTTTCGGTTTATTGAAATATATCACCTTATCTAAAAGCTTAAGTTGGTAGAAAGATGATATGTTTTTTTTTTTTAATTATGTCTTAACATGCTTCCTGAGTGAAGCTTGATATTTTTCTTGGGTCAAGCACGTGGAAATTTTTGATAGTAGGTAGCGGTGAGACTTGAATCAGGATCTCTACCTGCGCTCATACTATGTTGAAGTACGCGATCACCTCATTTAGAAGCTAAATTGGTTGGATAGAGGACACTTTTAGTTATGTGATAAGTTCTTAACAGTATGTAGTTGTCTAAAGCTATGAAAAGACACCTTTTTGCATCACGAAGGTGCAAATTTGTTTTGCTCATGCCACTCATTTCATTTATAGGTTGGAAGTTGGATTAATGGGGTTTGTGTCAGAAAACAGTAAGGGTTTTACCTTGAAAACTAGATCTCAGGAGGTTACTTCAAATATACTTGTAACCTGAACCAGTATTGCTAGTTGCACTTTTCTGTTTCTGTTTTTATATTTTCCTTTGGTAGGTTGGTCGTTGAAAGATCTAAATGAGCTGCCATGTGTATTAGGCGAATGAAGAGTTCTCGTAACGTAATAAGCAGAACTTGGAATATTAGAGAGTACAAAGCAGTGTGGTGTTACTCTCTTGACATAAGATGATTGTAGTTGGACAGTGTTTACAAATTTTAGCATTTGGCCCAGTTCATTGGTAGAAATTCAGATTGACGTGACTTATTATTCTGGCATAGTATATAGAAGAATTCCTATATAACTGAAGGCTGAATAGATCTGTTTTGACTTACATAAAGTTGAGGACTTGCTGAAGAAAGTTGAAAGAGCAGCAATTTGAGTATTTGACCCCAAAGATGTTCATGGATCAATAGATTTATTTTTGATTTGCATGAAGTTGAGGACTTGCTTAAGAAAGTTGGGAGGGCAGCTGTTTCAAGTTTTTTGACAAGTGAAGGACAATAAGCTGTTGAAAAATTTTGGAGGGTATATGCAAAATATAGAGTTGGACAATCCAAGAAAGTACGCTGAATATAATTTTCTAGGGATAGTGAGAAAATGAAAGAATGAGTTGATGCTGTTGAGTAAGCATGCTGCAAAGAGAAGTCCTAGAATGCTGTAATTCTGGGAGATGGTCAGGAACAGTGTGAACTTCTGTATGAATCTTGTGTTAGTGTGTAGGAGAGAAGTAGAAAGGGACGTTACAAGAACTATAACAGAGAGAAGTTAAATTCTCTGAAAATTTCTGGTTTGCTTTTTCCTTAAAAAAAGGTCTTCGGTAGTTCTAACTTTGATAAAAATGTTCTTCATTACCACTGCACCTAATACCTACCAAGACTTGATTACTGTGTATATATGGTATAGGGCGAGTGACAAAGTTTGCATCAATGTCGCTCGGTCCTATAGCTCCAAAAGAGTGGATGATCATGAATTCATGATATGATGATGACAGAAGAAATTTTAAAGAACGATAACTTGAACTAATTTTAAAGAAAAATAGTCATGGTTTCTTCTTGAACCATACTTTGAATTTCGACAATCATGTCATTTCACGAAGCTTCAAAATCAAGCTAGCAATGATCATTAATCTTATTTTATTAATTGCCGAGTGATGCTTGTAGAAATAATACTTCATTGTTCTCGTGGACTGTATGTCAGGGGGATTGGAGCTGTTGTTTATAAGGTACCGGAGCTTGAAAATGATCAAATGTTAAAAGTTAGCCTGAGGAGCATTGGTGATGAGGATACAACATCTATCTCTCAGGTTCTTAGGGTCTTCTTGCCTTGTTTGCTTTTCATGTCTTTCATTGAGTAATAAAATATAGTTTGACGTCATATATAATGTATTTCTTGGGATTTTGCAGGCATTTGGTGGTGGTGGGCATCAAAATGCCAGTTCATTGATGTTAAACTCAGCTGAGTTTGAGAATTGGAAGGTTTCCAATAGAACTTCGACATAGGTGAAATATTACCCTGAATGTTTTGAAATACCAGATCTAACTGATGTTTGACCCTTTGTCTTGGCTATTTACTGTCTGGCAACTAGGTCTTAGGAAATGCGAGCAGTCAAAATCGAATAAGCCAGAGCCTACCCATGTTGCACTTTTTTTCCATCTGTGCACATGATCCCTACTAGCTATCTGCATACATCTTTTGTCCCATGACAATGGAAGTAGCATAATGCAGTCTTGGCTGCTAATGCAGTGGGGATTTATAGGATTGCTTGTTCATGCTAGAGCTAGACTTCAAACCTTCTACTGGTGTCAGTCTTAGAGTCAAAGGTGGTCAATATAGCTCTCTGTTTTATGTAAAAGCTTTGCCCGTGTGACGTGCTGTGACAACCTCCCTGATCTAAAAGAATGTGGAGCACTTGCTATACTATTTACTGCTGATGAATTGGAATTAGTTGAATTCTAGAGAATCATCCTTTTGTGTAGTGGGATCTACTTTTGCAAGGCATGCAGTGGTCCAGTCCTCTGGTGGTTTTCTTTTGGACCGAAATGGACAATTTTTTATTGATTGCCAGATGATAAAACATAGAGAAACTAAGAATGCTGAGCATCTTCTCACGTCTAGGTAGTGCTGATGTTTGGTGCTCTTTCGGCAATAACTTCCTTTTAGTAGTTGGATTGCATTTCAGTATGAACCTTTATTTGCTTCCGCATGAAATATTGGAATACTGCATCCATATTGTCACGAGTTTTATGGTTGGCGCAATATTTTTTTGGTTTCTTTTCCAATTACAGAGCTGTTTCTGCTAGTACTGAATTTCATATCACATTGATTCTGTAATCTGAATTATGTTTAAGGATTGTCACATCCAAGTCAGGAGTCTCGTGGAGAAATATGGTCTATAGACATTGACGCATTTGACATTTTTCATATAGCCTCTGCCCCATCATTAAGCTAGATTGTGCTCTAAAATTAGGCCCCTACCAAGTTATCAGCATTGGTCAAGTATAGTACAAACAAGAAAGGCCAAAAAGAGATGTGATGCTCGTTACAAATGTATATAGAGTAATTGCTGATTGCGATTTTTAGATAGTGGCTAACTGGCTATCGACAACCAATAGTCAAATTTTCACACAAATATTATTACTGCTCTCAGAAGAATTAGAAAAAAGGAAAAAGAAAAAAGAAGAAGAAAACAGGTAATATCAACCCATTGGCCCTTTATTTCACAAGTATAACACCATGACAGCCTCAAGAAAGAGGCCAAAATCTGAACCTGTAAAGCCACAAGATAAACTGGCTGTACAGATATATAATTAAAAACCCCTAAATACAATTAGCGAAATCATTGTCCATAATCAGCATAAACAAAAGTTACAAACTTTATCAAATAATATGGATTATTAATTAAGAAGAATTATATGTCATCGGTCACAGAAAGCTCCTGTTTAATTTGTGAAAGCAAGTGGAGAGATCTCTTCGCCTTGAAAGGGAGAGTTGGAAGAACACCATGCATCTTCTGTAATAAACTGCATCCATGAATCATCTTTTTCTTCTTCTTCCATACAGGAAGATGATGCTAATGGTACATCAGGCGATGGCGTTTCGTACTCATGAACATTAATGCTTTGGGTTAATGGGTATTCAAATGATGGTACACTACTAGGTTGGCCTAGCTCTTCTATTTCAGAACAAACACCATTTTTCTTGAATACACGACACAGTGCATACGAGTCCTGCTTACATAACAACAAACAAATAAAGAAACAAACAAGAATGTCAATTAGGTATATTGGTACGAGTTTAATTAACCTCTATACAACGATAATGTAAAAAAAAAGTTATACTACTATAATTTCATATAACTACAAGTAACCGTAACAAAAGTGATATTATTGTTATGTATGAGTTGTCATATCTAGGATCTTTATTCTTTTCAGAGAGAGAGAGAGAAGAAAAGATTTTCTGCTAAATGAGAACATCACAAGTACATTTGCTGACAACAAAAGATTTGAGTCATAGACTTTGTACTAGTCAATAATTGGGGCTGCTGAATTTAGATTTGATAAAAATAGCTACCTCCCTAGAAGAGATCCTAAAGAAGAGGGACAAATACTGAAAAAGGAAAGATCATTGCGCTTCTCTACTTCTATGTAAAACAAAGTATAGTTCACGGATTCTTCTTGTCCCTACTTCCCCCCCCCCCCCTACTATATATATATATAAAAATTAGAATTTGAGAGTACAATTTCACTTAACTTAAAATGCCATCAATGAAAAATGTGGTTACCCCAAGTGAAGTTGTTTATAGAGAATAACAAGTAAACCAACGGACAATAACAGAATGAAATCATTTTATTATTTAAGTTTTTTATACTCCATTTAAGGGAGTTATAAAAAATCTAGAAAGTTTGAACAAAAAGGGAAATTGATCAGTTCTATGGTTAAGGTCATTGTTCAATCTATACGTTGGGGTAGTGGCTAATAGTGAACATCCATTGGCTTATTCAAGTAAACTGGAATAAAGTGAAAAGCAACCGACACCTTAGCTTCTTACAAAAAATGAAAGTGAATAGAAGGGTGGCCCCCCTTTGCTTTTAGGTAAAGACCAAATGATAATGATTTCAATTTTTTGTGGAAGAATCTTTGATTATACTAGATCAGAGTGTTTTTTTAATCAATGATCATGAAAGATAGAGAGAAAAATCAACAAAAAAAAAAGTAAGTAGAGTACTGATGATTGGAGGCTATAACAGATTCAGTCTTATAGAAGGATGTTACTTTTGTCTTACTATCCAAAAGACAAAGTGAAACTATACACTTTTGTCACTCAAGTAACGAATATGTCAGCTAGCTATTTATTCATATAAAAATAAAATTATCATAAGGGAATCTTATCATATATTATATAATATAACACAAAATAGTAAAAAAGAGAAAAAGAATTAAAGAAGGAAAGAGAAAGTTAGTGTTAGTAAGATACAAAAGCCCTAGCTTTCCATGCAATTCCATGCAGTCCACGTTCCTCTATCTCTTTTACTATCTCCTTATCAAATTTTAAGTTGTAGTACTATCTTAGCTTATGATCTGAGAAAATGGTTTTTACACCCTTTCCCTTGCTTTCTTTGTATGAAAATAATTTTTTTCACTCTTTTGATGTTCTTTTACTTTAGTTTTTTTCTTGTGTTTTTGCCTTGCTTTCTCAGATAACTCTTGAGGTGGGGAGGATTAAATCAAAAGCCAGATAACATGTAGCACATGGTAAAGACATTTAGACATTTAATCTTCTTGCTTTTTATCCATCCTTTAACTGTAAAAAGTGAATTGATGAGACATATCGAGAGCTAATGCTTTTTTTTCAATTTTCCAGCAAATTACGGCTTACAAAAACCATGCTTTTAAAGTCAAATGCTGACACAGCACCTAAGTGATGTTAAAGAGTAATTAAAGAGAGGCCTCGTTGGTAATTTTTCGAAGAGATTAAAAGTTTTGAAATCGTAATTAACGCCTGAAAAAAGGTACTAAACAGGGAAGGATTGTAAAAGCTAAATGAAAAAAATAAAAATAAATGTAGATTAAATGATCAAGATCAAAATTTCCCATAACAAAAAAAAATGTTTCTTTCACCTGAATTTAAAAAACCAGAATTAGTAAAAATTTCGTACTTGCACAGTGTAAAATATATTTGCATGATCAATTCACTTGCATGTATCTCTAGAAAAACTAGTATTATTTGGTAATCTCATAAAAATGATAACTAATCTAATGTCACATTATATTATTGGTGTATACAGCTTAAATTCTAAGAGTAAGTTCTTTTTTAATTTTTTTTTCTTTGTTACAACATGCATTTCCAACTATTTGAAGGCTCCAAATATTAAAGCAGGAAAATCATCAATAGATTAAAAAAAATAAAGAAATGGTGCAGAAAATGCAGGAAAGTCAATAATAATGATGATGATGTACTTAAGGGGCCAAATCATAATGATCTAGCCAAGCAATCTTTCCAAACACACATGGTACATTCTGTTTTAATGATTACCTTTCTATTCTGAGTATATTAAGAAAAGCAGAAATATGCAAGAATGCTAGTTATTAATATGAATAAGAATCACAAAAATAAATAATTAAACAAATAGGAGAACCAATCATAAAAGAGAAAGAGTAATGATGATTTTTCATGAGTACGTGTTTGTGTGTATGTTGTTAGATCGAAATACAATAATAATTGTTAGTCTATGTTGTTCGGACTCTCTAAAATATTTGCCGCACCCGTATCAGATTCTTCGAAAATGCTTTATTTTAAAAAGACCCGACACGAATCGGACGACATTTTTAGGAGTCCGAGCAACATAGATTGCTGTAAACTAATTAAGATACCTGTTATATATGATCCCAATGATTAGGAATATTAATTGTAAATTGGAATCATAATACGAACTACCTGAATGCTGGAGATTTCGTCGCATTCTTTATCATCCAGTCGATATTCATGCATTACCCAATCAGTCCTAATTCCCTGAGGTGCTCTTCCCCTGTAGTAAACCAGTGTTTTCTTCATTCCAATTGCCCTATTCTGTGAACTTACTCTCCTATCTTTCCCTGTAGATTTCCAGTATCCAGCTCTTGTCGCTCTATTCGTTCTGAATCCATTTGGATATTTCCTGTCCCTTGGACCAAAGAAATACCATTCTGGATCCCTACTTGGCAAAAATGATTTCTCTGCAAAAAGAAAAAAATGTTCTTGATCTTTCTTTTTAACAATTGATGAAATGATTACATTGTCGAGAATGACATATTTGACGAATAATAAAAGGTCATGGTAGTCAAGTCAAGAAATTAAAGTGCAGCATTGAACTAATAATTAAACAAATCTATCGTTAATTAATTATATGCACTAAGCTCCCGCTATGCACGGATCCAGGGAAGGGTCGGACCACAAGGGTCTATTGTACGCAGTCTTACCATGCATTTCTGCAAGAGGCTGTTTTGGCTTGAACCCGTGACCTTCTAGTTACATGACAGCAACTTTACCAGTTACGCTAAGACTTCCCTTAATCGTTAATATTGCTTGTTAAGGACAAAAAAACTGATTGAAAATGGAGTGTAAGAGGAGGAAATCAAACCTGCTAATTCCCAAGGCTCACATTTGTAGAGATCAACTTCAGGAATAATATCAAGTTCAATTTCTTGACCATGAATTTTTCTCTTGAGATAATAGTTGACAAGCTCTTCATCAGTGGGATGGAACCTAAAACCAGGTGGTAGCCCAACGGGTGCCATTATCTCTTCAATTTCTCCGCCGCCGTCAGCCACTGCGACCACCGCGAGCCTCCCGGAGACTCCCTATTGAATGATCAGGGACTTTAGTTTGCTTTAGGATTAGTATCCATGATACAATAATGTAGTGTGTATATATATAAAAGGGATTCAAAGTCCTTTGTCTTTGATTTGTCATTTTTTTTTCTTCACTTTATCTCTTTTCCAGATTCTCATAAAACGTTTCTCTCAAGCACTACTAGTACTGTCTTCTTTCATACTACTGGTTGGTTAACACTACGTACTACTACTTCTTTAGTGGTTATTTCTGCAAAAACTAGCTCTTTTCACTAAAATATAAAAACTGCATGCGGCAGAGAGGCCAGTCAGCCACCCTTTGCTTTATCTCGTGATGTTTAATGCCTAACGCAAGGAGAAAACATGATAAGGTTATTCAAATCGGCTGTCTCTAATCATGTGCAAATTAATTAGTACAGCCTATAAAACTTTAAATCTAGAGTTTTTGTTTTTTCCTTTTTGGTTTGAGCTTCATTACTATTGTTAAATTAGTATAGTGATTACTGTATCATGTGCCGTAAAACGTGTTGGTATATCTTAAGACAAGTGAATTCGTGTATATATAGAGCAATATGTGAAGATAATTAATCAACTTGATTAATTCGGTTCAACCTACATATTGTGTATTAGGCACGTAAATATGTATGGCACATATAGCTTTTGCTCATACTATGTATTTTTGCCTAAAAAATTATTATATAT